>NC_043004.1:105591324-105598824 GCF_006345805.1 Octopus sinensis | reverse complement strand
AGTCCACCAGAATAAAATAGTAATCAAAGGGGTCCATATAGAGAAAATGGTTGAGACCCCTTGATCTATAGAAACCATGCTGAAGCTGACATTGGAGATTAACACTGCCCTGTGATTCACCAGATCTTGTCATGCCATCCATTCCATATCAACATGGAAAATTGACATTAGATAATTATAATGATGATGATGTCAATGCCATCTGCACCACCTATGCTGCTGACACCACAAATGTTAACAATATTGAACGGGCTGAAATGCTGTTGTAAATTCCATGCCCTTTATAAAAGTAGTTAGGATGTGATTGTGGGATGTAAGAAAATGACAGACATAGATACAAGTGCTCCAAGTATGAGATTCACTTGGTTGGAATTGATGTAAATTAACCAATCAAATATATTAAAAATAGGAGCTCATTGGAGCCTATTTTGGAGACAGTGAATTTATATTAAGTCTAGTTTACTGCTCCCACATTTAGAGTTTGACAACCTCATCTGGCTGACAATTCCAGCAAGCATGCTTCAAGACAGCTCTTGATTCTCTCTCATTCTCACCTCTTCTTTCTCATATACACATTTTCTAACATTGTACATACTTTTTTTTCTCAATTATATAAACTATACAAGGACTTTTCATATATATTTTCCCCAGCTGAATTTTCAATGTTTTCTGCATCTCCTAAATACTGAACTCTGACCAGGTGAATATTATAGCTAAATGTTAATAACATCTATATAAAACAAAGTTTTGTTTTTCGCAAGCAAATTAACCTAATGTTACAAAAATTGGAAATGTTTTAAAGAAAAACCAAAAGCAATGTAGTTCCAGATGAGTGTTCTGCAATATTTTTCCATTTTTGGTACACTTACACTTATTTCAAAATTTGGCAGCACACCTGAGCTAAAAATATAACTAAAAGTATAGAGAAAAACATTGTTTTCAGTTTACACTGTGACACATGTAGCATTGTCTTGTGGTACACCAATGTGCTGCAGCATACCGGTTGTAGAGCATTGAACTAGAGGAGTCAGTTGGCAGTGCCATAAGCTAAGAAGTCGAAGTCAGTAGTACTATAAACTGAGGAGTCACAGTCAGTCTGGAGTATCATAAACTAGAGCAGTGTTCTTCAACCCATTTTACTATTATATGAAGCTAAAATATAAACGTAATATCAAATATAAGACATTGAAGGACATCGTGGACAAACCACAAAACTGGTGATGATATATTAAGAAGAGCAAAAACTTAGAAAATGCTGAAATGAGAGATCAGAAAATCTTATAAACGCAGAAAGTTTTAAAAACCTTTGTATTTCAGGTGCAAACTCCTAACTTCAGAACAATACAGTCAAAGAAATGTCTTTACATAGATTCTGCCCCTTTGGATGGCCTGGAGTTAACAGCAGCAGCAACTTCCCAAATGTTGGTGTAGGAGTTAGAAAATGCTTTTAGAACACTATCTCAAAGCAAATCAAAATATTTTGAACACTTAATTAGCAAAATTGGTTTAATGTGACCAATAACAGAATACAATAAAAAAAAAAAAAAATAAGAAAAACTGAGAATTATGTTCATAGATAGTATAAAGGATTAGACAGAGGTACATCATAAGAAAGACCAAGGTAGTGGTTCAAGGCTTAACAGAGCTGAGAGTAGATGACTTCTAATGACAATGATACATCAGCACTAACCTCCACATGTGTCTTTTCCCATGCAGAGTTAATGAAACAGTCATCAAATTCATAGTACTGCTGCTGTTTACAGTGGCAAACTACCAGAGACTGTGGTACCTACATACAACCAAATGGGCTATATCAGTTTTAGTTAAGTATATGAACTGTAGATATCCCAAATATGTAGTGCTGGATTAACCCAATAAGCAAAATAAGCACATGTTTAGGGCATCAAGGGTCGGGGGCACTACAGAAATGAAAATAGTTTACGGCACAAAAGAAATCACTTTAAATTTGCTAAAATAACATTCGTAATGCCTTATCTCTACCAAGTATAGAAGCAGAAATTTTATGTAAAATTAATTTTAATGAGATCATTGAACACTTTGCAATTAAAAAAGGGAAAGGAGAAAATTTTTCAAATATAAATAAAATGGAAGCATACAAAAAAATAAACATTATTTTCCATCTGTGAATTTTGTTTCTTCTGAAAAAAAAAATTCATTTAATGATTTATTATTGCTTGCATTTTGAATTATTTTTGTTTACATTTCACCAAAACCTTTTAAGTGCTTAGGGCCTCTGTGGGTCTTAATCTGGCCCTGCACATATGTATCACAGCCTAATCCACTCTTCAAATTGTGTGTTACATTTTTCCAATTTATAAAAACTCTGAATTCCATTCGAAATGTAAGCATGTGTCCTCTCATGGACATGCTTACAAAGTCAAAAAACAACACAGCACCCATGACTTTTGGAAACAATTTTTTTTTTACATTCAGAATTGCTGAAACATGGAGTAAAGCTGTTGAGACACTACATCTTTCGAAACTTCCATGCTTCCTGAAATTTGCCAAAAGTACATCTGATTCCCCCACCCCATTCTTCTTTTTTTAAACAACTCATCCACTGTCCACTTCCTGTACATTATTCTATGTACTGTTCATGCACTTTTGGTTACTTTTTCTGATGAGTTGTAGTGCACCTGAGCACTGTATACAATAAGTTCATTATAATTTAGGTTTTTCTTTTTACCTTTATTTTTCAGCATGACTGTGTGGTTTAGGAGCCCACTTTGCAACCATGAGGTTTTGAGTTCAGACCCACTGTGAAGCACCTTGGGTAGATGTTTTCTGCTACAGCTAAGTTTTCTGCCTTGTGAGAGATTTTGGTTGACAGAAACTATGTGGAAGCCCATAATATGTGTGTGTGTGTGTGTGTATACATATGTGAATGTATGTGTGTATCTTCATTTTAGTGTTTGTTCTTCACTACCACTTGTCAACCAGTGTTGGCTTTTTTATGTACCTGGAACTTAGTGATTCAGCAAAAAAGACTGATAGAATATGCACCAGACTTAAAAACAAGTACTAAAATCAATTTGTATGATCAAATCCTTCAAGGCAATCAAACAAAAAGTAAAGTTACCTTCTGAGTCATGTCAACTCATAAAGGCTGGTTTTTCAGTTTCCATGGCATATAAATACCCCCACATAGACAGGACGCTGTTCCAGCACAGGATTACTTGTTTTTACCATCTGAGTGGATCGGAATAACGTGAAATGAAGTGTTTTGCTCAAGAACACGACATGTCGCTTGGTTCAGGAATCGAAACCACAATCTTATGATCATTAGTTCAACCACTAAGCCTCCAGCATGGCTACAGTCCAGTGACTGAAACAAGTAAGAGATAAAACAGAGTTGCTCAACTGGTGAGATTAAGCTGCTGAATAATTGAACCAATGTACAAGTTTATGAGTTCAAGTCATAGGCATTCATTATGTTGTGAACTCCAAAGGAAAGAGCTGTTATGTAGCTTGCTTCAGTAACACCAGGAAAGAAGTTAGAACCAGTGGTAGGAGTGGGTCATGTAAGATTTTGTTGTTAGAATTTACATGCAATAAATTGGTTATGCATCTACAATCCATAAACTATATTAACAACCCTTTTTTTATACAATTCCTAATAATATTTAATTATTTAAGGTGGCGAGTTGACAAAATTGTTAGCATACTGATTGAAATGCTTTGTGGTGTTTCATCCATTTTCACATTCTGAGTTCAAATTTTCCCAAGGTCGACTTTACCTTTTATCCTTTCAGGGTCGATAAAATAAGTACCAGTTGATTACTGAAGCTAATGTAATTGACTTAACCTCACCCCTGAAATTACTGGCCTTGTGCCAAAATTTGAAATCAATAATATTTAATTATAAAAATATAATAGGATTTTTTTAACCCTTTAGCTTTCAGATTACCCTGTCAAATGTAGTGCTTACATATTCACATCACTTTAAATTAATCGTGAATTATTTCATAGCTTTGAGATTTTGATGATGTGATTGTTTATTTGCAAAATGACCCTGTAGGATAAGTGTGAAAGGCCAAATCTGAGCATAAAACAGATTGAGTATTTGGACTAGATGTGGCAAGTTTAAATGCTAAAGAGTTAAACATTGAATGGCTTCAAGGGTCCACCCAAGTGACGTAGGAATCAAAGAGGTCCTCAGGTAAAAGAAATGGTCAAGAACTGCAGATTTAGATCATGACAACTGTCCAATCTATACCAGTATGGATAAAAAATATATGGCTGCAAGAATGATGAAGATGGTGAAACATACCACCACTGTCATCTCATAGTTGAGTGGTAGGAAAGACAATTCTTTATGTTTTTCAGTAATAATTATACAGGGCCGTCAGCAGTTTGGAAATTATCCAAGTTTGGAAATAAAAGGAAAGAAAAACAAGTAAAACAGATGTGAAGAAAATTATTTAAAAAAAAAAAACTGAATGAAAAATTAATCGAAAGCTAAGAACTTGATCTTCTTCGATTATTATACCAAGAATTGTCTAGTTTGGTTCGTAAATTCCTTAATATTGACAAATACATGTTCAATATTTGACACATGATCAATATTTGCTGTAAATTCAATGCCTTAGAAATAAAATGAAATACGACATATCAAATGAAAATAAAATAATAAAATAAAAGAGGCAAAAACGGGGAAAAAGAAATACTTAAGTTCAAGCTGAGAATTTGTGCAGAATAAATAGACTTCACAGAATAAATCTTTAATTGGAAAGAAATTGAAGGTTTATTGTCGGTAATAGACAGAATTGTTTACGACATAGCTTTCTTATTCACCTCTGGCTCATAGCATTAAAAGAAAAAATGTGTGACTAACATTGAGGATCTCAGAGCAAATCTTTTGGAAACCGTTTTTTTTTAAACTTATTTTATTTTTGCTTTACACTTTCTTGTTTTCTTTTCTCACTATTTTCTTTTTTCAAAAATATCAAAAATTTCAAGACATCAAAACAAGAATAAATACATACATACATACATACATACATACGTGTGTGTATATATATATATTTAAATTTTAATATTTTTTCATAAAATTTTTGTTTGATGATAGCTTCTTAGTTGGTTTCTTTTGATGTTTTTTTTATTCAAAAATACATTTTTATTCTTTCAATCATTTTTTTTTTTCAAAAATAAATAAGGAAATACTCAAACCAAATATTTGACAGAAATATTCTCTCTACAACAACTAACATTACATTGATACTTGTTAATTTTGTTGTTATTGTTGTTGTTAATATTAATAATATTAGTAATAGCATTATATTATTGGATTGACAAAATTGTCAGAGCATGAAACAAAAATGTCTTACAGCATTTGAAATGGCTCTTTATGTTCTGAGTTCAAATGCTACCAAAGCCAACATTACCTTTCATCCTTCCAGGAACAATAAAATAAAGTAGATTTAATTAAAACCCACTCCTCCAGAGTGTTAGGGTTAGGGCAGTGGAAGAAAAAGAAAATCACCTGTGTGATATTTGTTTTGGCTCTTGATATTCTGAATTCAACTGTGCCCCTCCCCTCAAAATTGTTAGTGATGTACCTGAACTAGAAATGATTATTGTTGTTGCTGTTGTGATTATTATTAGAGGAATTAAGAGGCAAAATCATTAAGGTACATAAATACTTACTTTGCAATATTTAGTTATGTATCCTAATATCCTGAGTTCAAATCCTGTTGGATTCAACTTTACCTTTAATCCCTTTGAGGTAAAATAAAGTAAAGTTCAAATCAAGTTGTACTGGAGGTAATTTATCCACTCTAAAATTCGATACCATATCCCCATGTCAGTAACCAGTCTGAGTTCAAATCCTGCTCAGATTGACTTCATCTTTCATCTTTCCTAGGTCTATAAAACAGTCTTCAAGTACTTATATCAAATATATATATATATAATTAATATTAGGGAAGTTATTTCCGAGTCCACAGGGGAGAGAAGTTCAATTTAGTGGTACTAAAATGAATTACTCACTGTATTATATACATATAAATAGATAGGTTTAAGAGACAGAATCACCCTCAAGCAAAAATCGAAATTGAAATCGATCAACATCAATGGAAATTGTAGCTGTGATACCAGTGCCGGTGGCACGTAAGCGAACCATCCGAACATGGCTGAAGCACTAGAGTTAACCTATGTAACGTTAACTCTCTTATATTTACGGATATATATATATATATATATATCAATCAACATCAATGGAAATTGCAGCTGTGATACCAGTGCCGGTGGTACGTAAAAGAACCATCCGAACGTGGCCGTTGCCAGCGCCGCCCCAACTGGCCTCGTGCCGGTGGCACGTAAAAAGCACCATCCGATTATGGCCGTTTGCCAGCCTCGTCTGGCACTTGTGCAGGTGGCACATAAAAAGCACCCACTACACTCATGGAGTGGTTGGCGATAGGAAGGGCATCCAGCTGTAGAAACTTTGCCAGATCAAACTGGGCCTGGTGCAGCCTTCTGGCTTCCCAGACCCCAGTTGAACCGTCCAACCCATGCTAGCATGGAAGGCGGATGCTAAATGATGATGATGATGATGATGATGATGATGATGATGATGATGATGATATACATATAGGACTAAATATTAAAATTATCAAAATTAATACCTTCAATTCTTATTACAAATCATATACTTTACATTATCTAGACTACACGCATTTCATGACAACATATTCCTCGATATTGTTGAAAAGTAGGAAAAAGAAATGTTAACTTATGCGAATGGTAATTTTCTCTCCATGAATTAAACATAGCTACCAGCAATTGTATAATCCAACATTGAGAGCTACTTTGTAGGAGAGATAATTCTTATTAACATTTAAAAGTTCTTAAAAGGTATTTTCTATTATTTATAATAATAATAAATCAAGAGAAACCAGAAGTGTATGATGGGAATAGTCTAATTTTTTTCCTGGTTAATTTGATTTATTTTTATATTAACTTTGATAAATAATAAATTTCTAGGTTGGTAAATAGGTAAACTAAATTACTCAACATATAATTTTAGAATATTTAAAAATATTTTGAAATAAGTAAAAGTCAGTAAAATTAGTAAAAATCAGTAAAAATATAATTTTTTATTATTTTCATAATTATAATACAATTAATATATATTGATTATACTATTATTCTTAAACTTGAGTTTCTAAATTAAGATTAAAAGTTTCAAATAATACCATCAAATATTATACTATAGATTTTTATTAAGAAAATATTTTTTAATATCTGAAATTAGAAGTTAATTTAGTATTATCTTACATTTATATATAAATAATTAGTTATATTCTAGCTATACTAAATAATAAAATATGATTATATATTATATATAATTATTATGATTAAATTTTATTTGATTTAAAATTAGGATTTTATTTATTTTCTAAAGAATCAAGCGTTATCTCATCTTATTAAATAGGCAATTCAGTTTATGTTTACATTTAATTTTTCATTCATCCTGGG
>NC_043004.1:105581324-105586324 GCF_006345805.1 Octopus sinensis | reverse complement strand
CCAGGAACATCCCACAAGCTACAGATCGATTAAAGGTTAAATCTATATCACTGATAAAGCGTTTGATGATTTCAGGTTGTTGTCAAAGTACAAAGACACACATGTGTGCTTGTTTATGTAAAAATCAGGAAGCAAAATACCCATTTTATGCTAACAGAAAAGCGTAGGTTACCCTCGGAATGATAATAAGCCACAACCTTAACCTCTTAGCCAGATTTGCAACCAAGATGCCAGAATATTAAATATCAAATGATATTTACACACACACACACACATATGTGTAGGTATGTGTGCATATATATATATATATATATATATATATATATATATATATATACACATATATACATATATATATACATATATACATACATATATACATATATATATATACATATAATATATATATATACAGAGCTACATATATATATATATATAATATACATATATATGTGCGGGTGGCACGTAAAAAGCACCCACTACACTCACGGAGTGGTTGGCGTTAGGAAGGGCATCCAGCCGTAGAAACACTGCCAGATTTGACTGGGCCTGATGAAGCCTTCTGGCTTCACAGACCCCAGTAGAACCGTCCAACCCATGCTAGCATGGAAAACGGACGCTAAATGATGATGATGATGATGATGACATATATATACATTTTTATATACATATATATACATATACATTTTTTTTTTTTTTTTTTGCTAAAATGTCGTATTGACGAGTTTCGTTTTTTTTTCACTTTCCCGAAGAGAAGATTGCATTGTTTATACCATTTATTCTTTTGAATAGTATCAGTGGAATTTTCGAAACATGTGTCGAAAGTAAAAATACTTGTTTAAACCTGCGTTAACTCCATTTTTTATTCATATACATACATTTATATATATATATATATATATATATATATACACACACACACACACACACACACACACCACACACACACACACACACACACACACACACACACACACACACACACACACACACACACACACACATATATATTCTTTTATTTGTTTATTATTTTTATTTGTTTCAGTCATTTGACTGCAACCATGCTGGAGCACCACCTCGAAGGGTTTTAGTCAAACAAATTGATCCCAGGGCTTACTTTTTAAGCCTAGTACTTGTTCTATTGGTCTCTTTTGTTGAACCATTAGAGTTTCAGGGATGTAAACACACCAACACAGGTTTTCAAGTGGTGATAGGGGAGCTGGCAGAAACGTTAGCACACCGGGCGAAATGCTTAGCGGTATTGCATCTGTCGTTGCGTTCTGAGTTCAAATTCCGCCGAGGTCGACTTTGCCTTTCATCCTTTCGGGGTCGATAAATTAAGTACCAGTTACGCACTGGGGTCGATGTAATCGACTTAATCCCTTTGTCTGTCCTTGTTTGTCCCCTCTATGTTTAGCCCCTTGTGGGCAATAAAGAAACAGATAGGGGAACAAACACAGACACAAACACACAAATACAGATATATACATACATACGTGCATACATACATACATACATACATACATACATACATACATACATACATATATATATGTACACAATGGGATTCTTTCAGTTTCCGTCTACCAAATCCACTCACAAGGCTTTGGTTGGCCTGAGGCTATAGCAGAAGACACTTACCCAAGAAGCTACACAGTGGGACTGAACCCAGAAACATGTGGTAGAGAAGTAAGATTCTTACCATTCTGTATTATATATATATATATATATTAGGACAACAAAAACTAATGTAGGACAAGTATCTCAAATCACTTAGAATATTTCATTAGGGTAAGGTGAATCTGAAGTCCTACAGCTGTTTCTGGGATATCCCAAGTGATAGGCTAGCATGTGCATACACTGGGTATTCTGTCATCAGAGACGTGTCCTGCCTTGGTTTTTGTTGTCCCTTTTCCTCTAATATAATATATACCTGCTAAATCAGAAACCTAATATGGATCCCCAGCTCCAGCATCAGCTGTGAATTTGGAACCTAATGGCTTACTAATTATAGCACTTACTCAGCATTCCTATTCGTTTAGGTCACCAGTGAACTAAACCCCACATATTCTTTTTTATATATATATATATATATGTACATATGATTGGCTTTCACACAGCTGCTGGACTGTGTGACTGAACCTGAGAACATGTTTTTGCAAAGCTTATAAATTTAATTAGAGGTAAAAATAACCTCATTAAAGGATAGTATTATCCAATGAATTACTGGTTCATTACCTAACATTTGTTGTGAATAGTAATAATATTCATGAGTGTGCTGAGATTATTCTAAAATACAACACCTAATAATCTAATGGTATATCTTTTTTCTATCCCTCTGATGGGATTTTGCGTATTATAATGATTTAATAATTGCTGTTTTAATCTTTAGGCTTAATTGAAACAGCTGTAAGAGACTATGCTGGATTTAGTAGATAATAAATTTTTATTAATTGCTATATCTCCATTTTCTTACTTTTCTTTTGTTTTTGCAAAGCAAGTTTATTAACAACACAGATCTGTTGCCCAACTCGACTAACTATGGTGAAATGTGTGGTGCGCCAGCTCTGCTTGTCTCTCACCTTCTCCTTAACTTCATTGACTAGATACAAACTTTCATATGCCCTGTCCAGGTTAAGGAAGTACACTTCTTCCACTCATCAGCCAAAGCACCATTCAATGCCACATTTAAAATCACAAATTCCCCCTATTATTCAAAACATAGAGGCAGGCTATGTACTCCCTCACCCTTTCATGAATAAATACCTTGGGTAAAATGCTAGTATCTTTCTCAGCGTACCTCCTCTGCACTTTCTCCATTTCCTGAAGTTGGCTCGTATTGAGGAGCTCTTCATGACTCACAATGTTTGCAAAAGACAAAACATAGTTGTTGCTATCATTGTTGTCTGTATTGGTTTTCCCTTTAAATTAATGTTTTCAGCACAACTCTTTTTGTGCTTCCTGTAGTTAAATAGTGTTTATATTTGAAACTTTGTTTGTTTAATTTCGACAATGTTTGTGTTGTTTAAAGTCTGTTTTCTTGTTTGGAAATGATTGGTGATTGTGTTTGTTCAAATTATTGAAGCCAGGAAGACCATTGCAATGGTGACCTTTCTCTGCTCCTTCTCAGTTCACTCTGAATCAACAATAACAATACAAATGGTTATCATTCAAAAATACACACAATGCTTCAATGAAGCTTTTTTTTTTTTTTTTCCACTCTAGGGTAACGAGAGGGGTGTTTAAATATTCTGAAACCTTTGGTTGGTAAAATAACCCCAATTCCTACTCCAGAAAAATCTTTCTTTCCAGGTTCAGTTCTACAGCATGGTACCTTGGACAAGTGAATTCTACAACAGCCCCAGGTCAACCAATGGATTTGGTAAACAGAAACTGTGTGAAAACTACCATGCGAATGCGTGTGTGTGTGTGTGAGTGTGTGTGTGTGTGTGTGTGTGTGTGTGTGCGTGCGTGTGTGTGCATGTGTGTGTGTGTGCGTGTGTGTGTGTGTGTGTGTGTGTGTGTGTGAGTGTCTGTCTCTGAAGGTGCTGAGTTGAAAGAACCATTAGCATGTTGGATAAAATGCTTCACAATATTTCATCCATCTTTAAGTTTTGAGTCAAAATTCAGCTGCAGTTGTCTTTGTCCTTCATCTTTTTGGAGTCAAGTACTGGGGTTACTGTAACTGCCTTGCCCTCTTCCCACCAAATTTTAGGCTTTGTGCCTATAGCAGAAGGAATATATGTGTATGTGTATGTGCGTGTATGTGACTGTGCTTGAGCACGTCCACTGCTTGCCAACTGGTGTTGGTTCATTTATGTCCTTATAGCAGTTATGGCAAAAGAGAAAGAATAAATACTAGAATTCAAAGAAATAAGTACTGAGGTTGATTTGTTCGACTAAAAACCTTTCAAGGTGGTGCCCCAGCATGGTCACAGTTCAACGACTTAAGCGAGTAAAAGATAAAAGATAAAAGAAGTAAATCATGGAAGAAACCATCTCCTAGATAGATCTCTGTAAAAACAGAAGTGTCACTTTTGCTGAACTGCTAAGTTATAGGGACATAAACACACCAACACTGGCTGTGAAGCAGTGTTGCAGGACAGACACAGACACAATTACACACACACACATTGATATAGATATATATATGTGATAGGTTTCTTTCAGTTTCCATCTACCAAATTCACTCACAAAGCTTTGGTTGGCTATAGTAAAAAATACTTGCAGTGGGAGTGAACTGGGAAGCATGGGGTTGAGAAGCAGACTTCTTACCACACAGCCACGCCTGCACCAAGAACTGCAGCCTTTTCTTTTCTTTTTTTTCATTCTTGCTTCATCCATAGATATGGACACACACACACACACACACATGCACACACTTAGTCTGAGAAAGAAGATTCATAGCCAAGGAATTTCTATGGGATGAAACTGAAGAAAACTTCTTAACCCTGCAACCATGCCTGTACTATAATTCAACAACAACAACAACAACAACTCTGGTGATGACAATGATAGTGACGATGATGATGATGGTGGTAGTGGAGATTGTGATAGTGATGGTGGTGGCAATGATGATGGGGATGGTGGTGATGGTGGTGGTTGTGATAATGGTGGTGGCAATGATGATGGTGATGATGATGGTGGTGGTGGTAATGGAGGTAGTGGTAGTTGTAGTGCTAGTAGTGGTGGTGGTGGTGGTGGTGGTGATAGTGGCAACAACAATGACAATGATGATGATGATGGTAGTGATGGTTGTGGTAGTGATGGTGGTGATGGTGGTGGTGGTGGTGGTGGTGGTGGTGTTGATTTCTTTAAACAAACACAGTGTCTTCTTCGTATGTTGCCCTGTCTGTATCTAATCGAAGTGCTGTGGTCGCCAGCCGCCAGCCGGCCATGTTGCTATCATCAAACTCTAATATGTTGTTGAATCAGTGCAGCGATGTGTGAGTGTTGCTTGACATCCAGTGAGTTATTTAGCGAGAGATTAATAGAGAAGA
>NC_043004.1:105566324-105571324 GCF_006345805.1 Octopus sinensis | reverse complement strand
ATGCATACACACAGATACTCACACACACACACACAACACACACACACAGAGGCACACTCAATATGAGGCATGGGAAACCTTTTTCAAGAAGCAGGTCACATGAGACAAGGCTCATCATCAACCAAGCTACACAACTACTGAGTTTCAAAGTAAATCCTTATTAAGCATACCATTCAGAAAGTCCAGTGGGACACAGGGAGCCTGTGACTGCTCTATATAATGTATTAAGTTCAGGTCTCAAAAGAATAACAAAGGTTAAACTGGCATAATATCATCATCATCATCATCATCATCATTTAGGGTCTGCTTTCCATGCTGGCATGGATTGGATGGTTTGACTGAAACCGGTAAGTTGGAGAGCTGCACCAGGTTCCAACCTGTTTTGGCATGGTTTCCATGGCTGGATGCCCCCTTCTAACACCAACCACTCCAAGAGTGTAATGGGTGCTTTTTACATGCCACCAGCATGAAGTGCCAATTACATGGCACTGACATTACCACAGCTATGATTTCACTTGAGCCTGATGAGTCTTCTCAAGCACAGCATATCGACAATGATCTTGGTCATTTATCACCTATGTGAGGCCCAACGTTCCCAAGAATTCAAAGAGAAGTAATGGCTATGTGTATGATAAAGTGTTTGGCTGAATTGTTAAGCTATTTGGTTCATGATCACATCATATTTTTGTGTCTAACTACCAACCCTGCTGCTTCCATACCAAGGCGTCCAGGCTACCGATGTCCAGAGATGAAATGTTTATTCAGGCGAAATGAATTATTATTATTATTTGTTCGGAGAGATCTTGTCCTCGCCTTTTCCTTCCATGAACTATGTATGGACTTGTGAAGCACCCATCCAGTGCCAACTCATTTCCTACAAGTTCAATTCCCACCAGCTCATTGCGTCCTTCAACAAGACACTTTATTTCATGTTGCACCAATCAAAAGTGAGTTGTACCTGTAAGTAATTCAAAGGGCCAGCTGTGTCATGTTCTGTATCATGCTGAATCTCTCTGAGAACCATGTTGGGAGTATGCCCGTCTGTAGAATGCTCAGCCACTTGTACATTAATTTCACAAGCAGGCTGTTGTGTTGATTGGATCAATTGGAACCTATATCGTCATAACTGAAGAAGTGCCAGTTAGTTAGATACCACACTACCACTACCTATTTCTTTACTACCCACAAGGGGCTAAACACAGAGAGGACAAACAAGGACAGACAAACGGATTAAGTCGATTATATCGACACCAGTGCATAACTGGTACTTATTTAATCGACCCTGAAAATGATGAAAGGCAAAGTCGACCTCGGCGGAATTTGAACTCAGAGCGTAACGGCAGACGAAATACCACTAAGCATTTCATCCGGCGTGCTAACATCTCTGCCAGCTCACCGTCTACCACTACCACTACCATTACCACCACAACCACCACCACTACAATCGATACAACTACTACTACTACTACCACCACCACCACAGTAGATACAACTACTACTACTACCACCACCACAGTCGATACCACTGCTACCACCACTACAATCAACCACCACCACACCACCACCACAATAGATACCACTGCTACCGCCACTACAATCACCACCACCACCATCACAGATACCACACTACCAATCCCTAATTAGACATAACCTCGATAGTCCCAATGAAAGTGAAAGGCACCAGATCTCTCACTTACTCCATCAATCAAATCAATCAGTCAATCACAACTTTAATTGGTTTCTACTGACCCCCTCCCCACCAAACCCACCGACGCAACCAACAATGTTAATGTCTCAGCCCTTCTCCCCCCCTTCTCATTGCTCCCTCCGACACCATCAAAACTCATTTATTTTCATTAAGGGATCCACCAACAGATTGCAATGTCACTTCAGGACTACATTAACATTTTGCCATGTTTATTGTTGTTGTTGTTGTTGATGGTGATGGTGATGATGATGATGATGATGATGATGATGATGGTGGTGGTGGATGGTAGTGATGATGATGAAGCCAATATTATTGTTTTTGATATTGTTGGAGGTGTTGTAGTTGTGAAAAGTGGAAGAGTTGTTAAAGTGTTAGACACAATGCCACACACACACACAACACACACACACACCCTATCTCCTCCCCCCCCAATGATATTTATTTCAACCCTCTGTTTTTTCTGACTTCAAATTTAACCGATATCAACTCAGCATTTTATCCTTTTGGGGATTGATAAAACAAAAACAAAAAAAAAGAAGAAGTAGCTGTCCAAGTGGGATAGCTCATGGTATCCCTTCCATCTCTGAGCATTCTGAGCTCAAGGCCAACCCTATCACCAAAATACGATGAACAGGCAGCATCAGTAATTTGAAAAACCAATGGAAAATATGATATTTGATAACATAAAAGATAAATGAAGATATTAGATATCAGCCTCTCATTTCAGCAGCACATATTCAGGAAAAAATGTCTTTAGTGCATTAAAGCCGATGGGAGGCCCAACTTTGGATACAGGACCTGAGGTAAAATTTTGAAACTTTTTGCTTTGAAAAATAGTGTCCTATATGCCATGAAAAATAGTTTTCTATTTGCTATGGAAAATAGTGTGTACTATATGCCATCAAATTTTGTCGTTCCCTAGTTTCCATTGGTTTCATTACCTGTTTATGCTTACCTGTCATAAGCGGCACATGGTGCTCCCATGTTTAGGCCACAGTGGGTACTTCAGTGGAATTCGAACTCAGAGACACTGCAAAGTATCTCATCCATTGCTTCAACATTTTCACTGGTACTTTATTTCATCAATATTGAAAAGACGAACAGCAGAGTTGATCTTGATGGGATTTGAACTCTGAATGATTAAATACTAACAAGTCAAATACAGTGAGTCACTTAAATTCAACTGCACCCATCTCCTTGTAAATATGAGGCTTTGTGCCTACGTTAGAAACCATTTATTGTTCAAGATACAAGGTGAAGTGGAATAAATACTGCAAGGCATTTTATCCAGTGCTACAATGACTCAGCTAATTCACTCTGCTAGAAATAACAGCTAAATCTCTGTTGACTCTCACATTGTATCATCTTTAAACCTTTAGCATTCAAGCTGGTCATATCTGACCTAAATATTCTACCTGTTTTATGTTCAAACCAGCCAGATCCAGCCTCTCACACCTATACTACAATGTCCTACTAAAAATAAACAATCACATCATCAAAATGTTGATGTCACAGGATAAAGCAGGATTAATTCAAAACAATGTGAATGAATAAGCATTATACCTGACAGAGTAATCTGAACACTAAAGAAACGGCACATTGAATAATGTAGTTTTAGATACATTGTGGATAAAATGAAAAAAAGAGATACGATGGTCACAATTGGAATTTCTTTGATCATAGGTCTGTTTGATGAAAGCTGACCTGGAGTTAAACAACAGCAGTAAACATCTCATATTAATTGGATTTTTAAAACCCATGTCATCAACACAGCAAAGTACATAATAGCAGTGATCTATTTTCATTGCAAGTCACATAAGTAAATATTATCTCATAGCAGTTAGAAGCCCTTAATTATATTTAAATGCACCCTAAATACTTAAATACACATCTGAAATAAAAGGCTTCCCTCTGTATCACTGAACCCTTAGATCAAACTAACCTGATACCATTTACTATGTCTCCAGCTCATTGTCATCAAGTTACATCCTCCTTTTGTCTCTTCTCTCATGACCATCACTCTCATATCACCACCACCACCAACACTATACTCAGCTCATCTGCATCCACCTACCTTTCTCTCTTTCCCAACACCAAGTCTGTGTCATATTTCCTGCTCAGTTAGTATTGTGTAACCTGGTTCATTGACTGAAAAGTCAGTTTAACTTTTTTATTTCCTTTTTTATATCATTTATTGCAACCACATAGCTTTGGGGTTCAGTCCTATTGCATGGAAGTGCATGGCTCTGAGGTTAGAGTATTTAACTCACAAACGTAAGGTTTTGAGTTTGATAACTGGCAGCACCTTGTATCCTTGGGCAAGACACTTTATTTCACGTTGCTCCAGTTCACTCAGCTGACAAAAATGAGTAGTACCTGTATTTCAATAGGCCAGCCTTGTCACACTCTGTGTCACTCTGAATCTCCCTGAGAACTACGTTAAGGGTACATGTGTCTGTGGAGTGCTCAGCCACTTGCACATCAATTTCAGGAGCAGGTTGTTCTGTTGATTAGATCCTCTGGAACACTTGTCATAACCAACAGAGCGCCAGTCTTACTGTGTGACACCTTGACAAAGTGTCTTCTGCTATAGCCCTGGGCCACTAGCATAGCTAAAGTGTGTGCCGCCCAGGGTGGCCCTTCTATTTGCCACTCCCGAACCCTACAAAAAACACATATTGCCTGCAGCACACCCAAAAGTGGCACCCCTTTAAAAGTGCTGCCCAGGGTGGACCGCTCCTAAAGTGCCCCCAGCTATGCTAGTGCTCTGGGCTGAATAATGCCTTGTGAGTGAATTTGGTAGATGAGAACTGTGTGAAAACCTATAGTGTGTGTGTGTGTGTGTGTGTGTGTGTGCATATGTGTGCATGTATCTTGGTGTTTGTCCTTCCACCACTTGACAACTGGGTATGATTTTTTTGCCAAAATCCTTCAAAGCAGTGCTCCAGCATGGCCACAGTCCAACAAGTGAAAGATGGAAGATAAAAGCGTCAAATGCCCCGAGTTATTTGTTCTTGCTTATTTTATTTCCACTTCAAATCCCGCAGTAGTCAACTTTGCCTTACATCCTTTGAGGAGTGCTCAATTAAAGACCTGGTTGAGGGCAATCGATTGATTGGCAGAAAAGTTCCAGTGTTGGAGAAAATGCTTTATCGGATTTATTCCAGCTCTTCATGTTTTGTGTGCCCAGGTAGACATGGTCATTTTTGTCTATACAGCATCTAGTTGACCAACTTATGTTATGTAAAAGCATTGGAGATCATAAAAGGTAGTTTTCCATTGCTTTCATGAA
>NC_043004.1:105553824-105561324 GCF_006345805.1 Octopus sinensis | reverse complement strand
GTACATGCTGACAAAGGAGCCTCTGCATGGTCACTCAACCTGTTAGAAATAGCAACGAATAGCTTCACCAAATCCAACTTATTACCGTAAAATAAAAAAAGGACATATGAGCTGGCAAAATCCTAGATGCATTATGCCCAAATAAAAGACAGGATTACCACAGCTGGATTGTCTTTTGATAATAACTTTGCCTGATCAGCCAGAGTTCATTAAGGATGGAACAATAAATAATAACAAAGTCTGCAATTAACAGGCTCACAAATACAAATATATGTTTGGCATAGATATCGATATATACATGTTAGTATGTATCAATAAAGGTACAATGATGAGGATGATGATGACAGTTGTAGCAATGAGGAGGAAGAGAAGGGTGTGATGGCATAAATATATGTAAATATATGTGCTTGTGTTTCTGTGTCGCAGTATCTGGCCTATCAACTGTGTATATACATTAAGTATGATACATAGATTGTTATATGTATATATATAGACACACACACACACACACACACACACACATATATATATATATATATATATATATATATGTATATGTATATAAACCACACACACATATATATATATACACACACCACTTATATATTAGAATATTATATATATATATATATATATATATATATATATATTCTCTTCTGTTTTAAATTATTTAACTTCTTTCCTCTGAGGAAAGATCTGGTTTCTAACAAAGATAGAAATGTCCGTCATTCGAAGGTAAATAACGGAAACAATGTCACACTTGGTCTATCAGGTGTTCACCAACACTACACCTGATATTCCGCCCCATACGCATGCACACATGTATATCATGATTCATACACTGTTCACTTTCCTGACTTTTGTAGATAATTCTATGTACTATACATGCACCTTTGATGAGTTGTAGTGTCCCTGAGCACTATATACAATAATTTCATTATTATTATTATTTTGGGAAAATTATTGTACATTTTTAGTGTTCCACTTACAGATTGTATTTATAAGTATATGTATGTATGTATGTATGTATGTATGTATGTATGTATGTATGTATAGACAAACAAATAAATATGATTGTTTTTTGAAATTTTTATGTGAGAAATATTAAGCCTTGAATATGTAGGCCAATTGACCAAAAATACAACACATACCTTCATAATTATCATCATCACTGTTTTGCCATCATCTTTTCCATACTTACATGGGTCAGACAGAATTTGTTGAGGAAGATTGTCTATGGCTGGATGCTCTTCCTGTCACCAACACTCACTTGTTTCCAAATAAGATTATATTTCTCCAAGGGCAGACATGGCTCCACAGAGTACTGGAAATGAATGACACTGCTTGTATGACAGTGACACTCAGGCAATGTCAAGACACGGAGACTGAAACATTCACATACACACATATATCATCACCATCAGCAGCAGCAGCAGCATTTAATGTCCATTGCCCATGCTGGCATGGGTTGGACGGTTTAATTGGGCTGGCACACTGGAAGGCTGCGCCAGGCTCCAGTCTAATTTGTCATGACTTTCTACGGCTGGATGCTCTTCCTAACACCAACCACTCTGAGAGTGTAATGGGTGCTTTTACGTGCCACCGGCACAGGCGCCATTTCTGTGACACCGGTATCTGCCACGACTGCAATTTTGTTTGGCTTGATGGGTCTTCTCAAGTACGACATAAAGCCAAAGGTCTTGGCAATTGCTTCTGTGAGGCCCAATGCTCAAAAGGAGCTTGGCCACCTTGCCTCCATGAGTCCTGCTTAAAACAAACTCAGCTACCTCAACTCTGTGAGGTCCAACACTTGAAAGGAACTCAGCCTTCTTTCAGTTTCACTCTACTAAATCCACCCCCAGGGTTTCGATTGTCCTGAGGCTATAGTGACAGACACTTGCCGAAGGTGATATGTAGTGAAACTGAACTCATAACCATTTATTTGGGATGCAAACTTTGTAACAATACAGCCATGCCTACACCTTTCAGAAAACAATGTATGTCAGACAAAAATTTTTTGCAGCATTATTTTGTCATACACTCTTATGTTCTGAGTTCAAGTTCTGCCTTCCATGGTTGACTTTACTTTTATTCCTCACATGATTGCAAAGCAAACTTCTCAACCACACAGCCATGCTAAAGGTGGACTAATAGTCCATATCCTTCACACTTAGGAAGATGTATGAAATAAGAGCTCCCTTATTTGAAAATCAAGTAAGGCTTAGCAACAGGAAGGATATTTGGTTGTAAAATCTTCCATAAAATTTTTTCCTCTAACACATGGTAGCATGGAAAATGAATATAAAACAAACATATATATATATATATATATATATATATATATATATATATATATATATTATGTCAGGTTACTTTAGAGTGCTACTGGTAACATGTAACCCAGTATAACTTGTTGCATGGTTGGGTCGTCGGCGACTAAACCAGCAACCCCCACTAAGCTTGCTTGGTGAGGAGGGTGTTTATTGGACACCCTGCAGGATGAAAAACAAAACCCATCAAAGGGCGGAAGAACTCTTGAGAGTCAACGGCCATCCAATAAATGTCTTAAGGCTGTATCATGCGCGGGGACATAGAAATAATCGGATTGAATACCCGATCGCATAGTTAAACCATTGGGAGTGAAGGACTCCTAGCCTTTGTTAGGGCATCCTTCTAGGAGAAAGTAACTCAGGTAACTGGGATAACTCCGACATAAAACCTGCGGCTCAGTGGTTACCGATGATGTTGACTTGTTCTTCTTTTTGGATTATGGCTGCTGTTGCTTAGTGAGTGACATTGACTCAGTGCACAGCCTTTCTTCACTTTAAAAAAAAATCTTCTTGCACAGGCATTGCATGATAACAACATTGATTAAGCTTCATGCAATGGCCATACTTGATAACGAGGGGGCAGCCACCATATATATATATATGCTTGTATGTGTGTGTATATATATTTACACACACACACACATGTGTATATGAATGAATTACAGAAAATAGAACTCATTGTATTTTGAGAGAGTTGTATTTAATAACAGGTTGACTGAGCTCCGCATTACTTAAAGTTTCATAGGTGCAGATATGTACCTATGAAACTAAGTGAAGTAGAGCCGAGTCATCTTGTTATGAATTATACATGTAAGAACATACATACTTGTATATCTGTCTATCTATCCATCTATCTATCTATCTATCTATCTATCTATCTATCTATCTATCTATCTATCTATCTATCTATCTATCTATCTATCTATCTATCTATCTATCGATCCATCCATCCATCTATCTATCAATCTATTTTTCTATCTATCTATCTATCTATCTATCTATCTATCTATCTATCTATCTATCTATCTATCTATTTATCTATCAATTTATCTATTTATTTTTCTATTCATCTTTCTATCTATCTGTCCATCTATCTATTTGAGTGTTAATTGGAGCGAAGTACACAGTACGAGTGAATAGTCAGATATTACTAATAATTTCCCAGACACACACATGCACAAACACTCACACACACACACACACACACAAACACACTGGCAGACATACAGAGAGAGAGCAAGAGAGAGAGAGAGAGAGAGAGAGAGGGAGAAGCGAGAAACACATAGAGAGGCACATACACACAGATATAGAACATGCACATGTATAAATATATCCAAAGATAGACTTGAAAAGTCATGCACGTGTATACAGATACAAACACACACACATACACACACACACACAAACACAGACATAAACACACACATACACACAAATTCAAGCAAACACACACACACACACACACACATGCACACACATCTCCACTCTCAGCATATATCTACACTCTCAGCTTTCTAAACATAGCTTTATCATGGTATCTATAAATGTTTGTCAATGAAGACTTGTTGCATACGCATGCATCATCACTGTTATGGCTGCTGTTACTGTTGCTGCTGCTGCTGCAAGGCTGTGTGCAACAACTGCGATCTGACAATCGCAGTGTACCATCCCCATTCACAAGACGATCAATTTTATTTTGAGAAGGGAGTTAATCAAACTTCACACACACACATACACACACACACACACACACACATAAATATACACACAATCAGACACATATATGCACACGCATGTACATGTAATCACATGTATATATATATACATATATATATATATATATGTGTGTGTGTGTGTGTGTGTGTGGTGTGCATGTGCGTGCATGTATGTGCATGTGTAAATACACACATACACAGGATGATATATCACAAGAAATGACCTGCAAAGTATTGGTGGTGGTGGTGGTGGTGGTGGTGGTGGCGGTAGCGGCGGCAGCCATGGTAATAAGGCTTCCCTATGTGATTGAGGTGGAGACGGTGATGATCCTGCTGGTGGTTGTGAATGGAGCGGTGACGACAATGGTGGCCACAGTGGCGGTTGTAGTTAATAATGATAGTAACAATGGTGGTGGTGATGGTTGTGGCGGCTGCATTGGGCTGGCGGGGGCGGTGGTTGGAGTGGGAGACGGTGGAGGAGTGAATGTGGTGGTGGAGGTGGTGATAGTTCTGATAATTGGGGTAAGTGGCATTGGTGGTGGTGGTGGTGGTGGTAGTGTAAGAGAGAGAGAGAGAGGGGGGAGGGAGGAAGAAAGAAAAAGAGAAGATCTTTCAATGATAGAAATAGTTGAGGTCACAATTATGGAAGTGATGGGGTGGGGTGCAGTAAGATGCGCAGGGAGATTTCTTGACTACAGTACCGGGACTCGAGTGCACCAAGAGTTAACTTTGATATTTTACCTTCATTTAGTTTGCTCATTTCTCTCTCTCTCCCTCTCCCATCTCTCTCTCCCTCTCTCTCTCTCTCTTTCCCTCTCTCTCTCTCTTTTTCCCTCTCCTCTCTTTCTCTGTCTATACCATTATCTGTTATTCTATCAGTTAAGTTATCTGGCTATGTAGCGATATACTTCTTATATACCTATTTATATAGATATATATTCTACTTATTTATCTATCTATCAATATATATATATATATATATATATATACATTGACATGTACTTTTTCTGTATCTGTCTCTTCACATATCTATCTGTCCATCTATATCTATCTATCTATCTATCTATCTATCTATCTATCTATCTATCTATCTATCTATCTATCTATCTGTCTGTCTGTCTATCTATCTGTCTGTCTATCTATCTGTCTGTCTGTCTGTCTATCTCTCTCTCTCTCTCTCTCTCTCTCTCTCTCTATCTATCTATCTATCTATCTATCTATCATCCTATATCAATCAATTTCTTGCTCATTACTTCTTTCACTTTCACTTTCTATCTTAACATCACATTTTATTTTTCACTCATTTCTGAACAAATTTTAAACTATGTTCATTCTTTATATATAAATACTTGCATCTACAAAAGAGATAGATGTGTGGTGATGTGTGTGCATATCTATAAATGTGTTTATGAAGTAAATAGGATTTTGTATGTGTTACCTATCATTTTATCAGTTTTTCTATGTAAACCTACATCTATTTACTGCCACTCTTTCTCTCTCTTTCTTCCTCTCTCTCTCTCTCACTCTCTCTCATCTATCTATCTACCTATCTATCTTTCTTTTAGTTCCTTCTCCATCAATGCAGCTTCTCTGCTCAGTTCTTCACATATAACACTTAGCAATAGAGAAGTGAGATGATCTTACCTTGTTTTGACAACATTGTAATGGTGAAAAGACATAACCTGCCATCTGTTTGACACTTTTTGAAACGGAAACGGTAAATCCTGAAGTTGCCATAGTGACCTTAAGAAAGCAAGGTACGGCAAAAAGAAGGTAAGGAGGAGAAAAACTGAAGATGAACAGAGAGATGGCATGAAGAATCAAGAGTGCCAGTTCAAATTGCTACAATTTCTCTCATCTTGTATGCTCCATGGGATGTAACAGAGTTCTTCATTTTTCTAATTTGCAAATAATTATAAACAACAGAAAAGTAAATAAAAAAAAATGAATGAGGTGTTAAAAGATTATATATAAAGAAAGAAAAAAATAATCAAATAATTAGAAATGAAGAATGAGGAAAGAAAAGAAAATTTGGCAAATTGGAAACTGTTTTAAAGTGGAGAGGGTGAAAAAAAAAAGGGACAGAAAATTGAAATCTAAAGAAGATGGAGGGGATACAAATAAAACAAAAACAAACAGAAATCAGGATCCCATGAAAATATTTAACTGAAAGATCCAGTCACAGACTTGCTGCAAGTTACTAAAATTTAGCACCGCACACAACTGTAGCTCACTGCAAACTTCTTGTGGAAACCAAAAAATTGTCGATTTCATTTTTTTCTCATTATTGTTCTTATCTTTCTTACAGAGAAAGAAGTGTAGCCCATTCGGTAATTCCGTGTTGTCGAAAAATTAAAACGCTCATTTGGAACGATCATGGCAACATGGTTAATTACATGATGCTTTCCCTGATTTATTTTTATGTTTTCTTTTTTTCCTTTCTTCCAATGAAAACCAAAGAGAGAGTTAAATACATTGCCATCATTCTTTGCTCCTTGTTTGTTATTATTATTGCTGTAGTTCTTGTGTAAAACTTCCTTGCTTCAGGTTATTCTGAAGGCCCTTTTTTCTTTTCTTTTTTCTTCCCTCCTTTTTTCCTATGTAACTTTGTATTTGTATTGCTTTGTTTTCTACTTTTGCGAGGAGAGACTTAGCAGCACCAATGTTGTGTATCTCATTCTAGCCACACTTCATTGCTATCAACTCTGTTTATACAAGATACTTTATTACTTCTCTTCTCTTATACCATTTCTTACAACTACCAAGGTCTTAAAATGCAAAGAAAAGCAAGGGTAGCTGGGTTTGTTAAGGAGGAAATTCTGTGCAACAGAGACACAAGAACCCGGTACCACTTGTGTTGGCACCACTTACAGACAGCTTTAAATGCTCTCAAAAAATTCAATTAAATTAGTATTTAACAATTATTATTGTGGTTATTGCTGTTGTTGTTATGCTTAATATTTTTCAAGAGCCACTAACATCCACAATGTCTTTTCAATAAGAAAATGGTCAGTTGTTTTGGAGGCTATGTAAAATACTAATCAAAATACTAATTTATTTTGTTGTGTTTCTTATGTGAGATCCATGCAGCTACAGAGATTGCGGAAGAGAAATGTCCCACTGGCTTGCGTTGTGTTTCAAACTTACGGAAAGGTTCCAGAAATTCTGTTTACGTAAGTGTGAGTACAAACAGATATGTCTGTGTGTTTGCCGTCTTTCCATCTCTATGAAATGTATGCCTGTATGTATGCTTGAGTATATGTATATATATTTATCTATGTTCGTATGTCTGTATATGTACTTCTGTATGTGTGTGTGTGTGTGTTTGTGTGTGTGTGTGTTGTGTGTGTTTGTATGTATGTTTGACAATGCAAACACAGAGTTACAGCATCATCAATATTAAGTCCCTCGATCAGTGGCAACACCAGCGTCACTGACTGACCGCTATCCAGTTC
>NC_043004.1:105486324-105548824 GCF_006345805.1 Octopus sinensis | reverse complement strand
ACACACTGTCCCACTGTACACATGCTTGACCAAAGTGAAATAAGAAAATTCATACTACACCCATCTATAATTTCTGAAACATTAAAGGATGCCTTTCAACCAACCTCACCACATACATCATATCTTTAAAAGAGCTGACCTTGAATGATAGCATGAAATACAGAAATGGGAGCAAAAGTTGTAGTTTATGCACTACTGAAATAAGACTAGTATGAAAGCACTTGAGGAAGCCAGTCAAAGATACTGGGGAAGTGCAAGCATGAGTAGAAATACATCCTAAGGTCTTGGAACCATAGTGAAAGTGCAATAAAGGAACAATATCACTTTAGTTCTTTCATGGATCCGACCTCTTACACAAAACATTTGGCAATCACCAGGCTCTGTAGTACTTCTTCATGTGCCACTCCCCAAGCAATCAGATCTTACACGACTTACTCATATCCTCTCATGACTCTATTAAATATGTTTATGTTTCTGCTTTGTTGTATCTATCCATGTTTATAACTATACACTTTATACTTACAACAATCCCTGTGCGCATACACATAGATACCTATATATGTATTTCTACACAAATCTTCCTCTTTGTCACTCTGTAGAACTATATGTTTGTCTGTCTCTCTTTTTACCTCTCTAATTTATTTGTTTATCTATCTCTCTATTATTTATTTTGTTATCTACTTATCTTTTGTATATCTTGTTATTTTTTTGCCTATATACCTATCTATCTATTTGCCTATTTATGAACCCATTTATTTATCCATCTACCTACCTATCTTTCTATGTAAGTGTATGTTTGTCTGTCCAATTACCCATCCATTTTTATTCGATTTATACCAATTATAAATTCTAAGATTTACTCTATACACTTTCTATATATCTTATTTTCAAATTGTTGAATTTTATTCCAGGTTAAATTCATTTAATTCCTTCAGTCTCTGTACTTAAATATGTGTAAGCATACACACATACTTGTGTGCATGCATGCATTGTGAATGTGTGTGTGCATGCATGCATCTCTATGCACTTATGTGTGCATATGTGAGCCTGTGAAAATAGATATGCACACACTTAGTATTAATATTTAAAGGGAAATAAATCTCTGAAATGATTACTTAAGCTAACTATTCCATCTCATGATATTCCCATAATATCTTCTGCTCCAATTTCAGTTTCCCTCAAAATATTCGAAGGTTATTTGTACATTTTATAAAATGAATTACACAATTATGACACAACTTCACAAAATCATTCATGTTTCATATATTCATATAAATACATACATACATACATACATATATACATACACACACACACCACACACTATATATATACATATATATATAATATATATATATATATATATATATATATATATATATATATATATATATATATATCTTTATAGTTATATGCATATATAAAGCACAAACCTTCATTATCATATATTTCTATATGTGTTTATATGTTTATGTATGTGTATATACTTAATCATTCAGTGAAAATCATCAAGTTATGTATGAGAAGAATGAACAATCACACTTATTTTATTTCAGTTGCAAAGGTGAAGTACAAGTTTGCCTAAACACCACTGGAGCTTCCTAGCTTTTATTAGAAAAACTGCTCTAAATGTCAGCAGAATGAAAGGTGGGTTGGAAATTTTGTTGAAATACAGGAGCAAAGATAATGTGTGTTGTGTGCAAGAAACAAGCTGGAGGTGTCCCTCAGCCAGACATGTCATAGTAAAAGTGCTGAGATTCTTCTGGGAGGGTAATACCAATAGGGAAGATAAAATTGGCATATTGCCAGCAAAGAAATAGATAGATAAGTAGTTAAGACAGTCATAGTATGTGACAGAATAATTAAGCCAAGGTTATTCAGAGAAAAATAAACAACAGCCACTGCTATTTCCATTATGCACCACAATCAAGTCTGGGGGATAAACTGCAGGACCACTTTTATAAAGCTCTTCTACTGTATACCATGACAACAAACAACAATGAGCTCATTTTTATGACTAACGATTTTAATAAACATGTTGGGAAACTGTTTCTCCCGATGGGAAATATTACATTACTTGGAAACAGATGAGGGTTGGCAGCAGGAAGAGCATCCTGTTGAAGAAATTCTGTCTCAACAAATTTTGTTTGACCCAGACAAATGTGGAAAAGTATATGTTAAATGATGATGTGGAGGACCATGAGGATGATATTGGGCAGCTCTATGGTGGCCTCTCTGTCATGCATGTGAATTATGAATATAGTGAATATAGAGAATGAGAAGAGATCGGGTCTCCTATAATTCTGTGATGCAAATGGCCTAACAATTTGCATTATCAACTTCAGGAATCCAGCCAGCCATCTGATCATATATGAATCTGGGGAACACACTAGCTAGACAGACTTCCTTCTGAACTAGAAATGGGACAGGCAGACCTTTATAAATGCTATGTTTTTTTTTCTGGTGAAGAATAATGTAGTTATTAAAGATTTCAGAGTGAGAGTTTGGCAGACTCAGAAACAAAATGCAATCTGAAAATAGAAGTCATGGAAGTTGAAAGATCTCTCAGTCAGTTGTAGATACAGAGAAGTTCTGGTTGATACTTGAGATAGGAAGGAGGAATATAGAGACTTATGACATTGAGCAAAATTGGAAATGCATACAACACAATTTGCTGAGAGCAACCTAACCTGACAGTGGAGGAAGAGTGAAGTAAACAAAGTCACAAAAGCAAAGAGACAGGCTTGGAAAAACTGGGCAAATGTAGGCAGCAGAAAGCAATACAAACAAACTAGAAAAACTAGGCCTTAAGAATACTTAGTTAAAGAAGAAGCAGAAAGTAAGGAACCTACACATATTCTACAACACAAAAATTGGAGGTGTGAGGTATTCCAGATTACAAGACACTGCTTGAGAAAAATGAGTTGTCAAGGGAGAATTATATGTAGAATATATAAATATAGTTTGTATACAGATGGCAATAAACTGGCCCTTACTATTACTGAAGAGAAAGGGGTATGAAAACACTATTATAAGAGATATATAGAGAATTCAGAGGGGAGAGAGGATCAGCCCCCAAGTAGACAAAACAAGGGGACCAAGCATACAAGTTGACTGCAGTGCAGTTCATAAAGCAATTAAAGATATGTTGGTAATGAAGATTGTGTGTCTGTGTGTGGGGTGGGGGGGTCTCTATTCATAGATAATGTGGTACTGCTCGCAAATCCTAGACCAACTCCACAAGAGGGTTTCTCGTTTGCCAGTCATAACGTCAGTTATAAACACACTCCAACTACAGATCCAGACGTGTTTCATCCTCTGATTTTCTACTGTGACTATAATGGCCTCTGCTCCTCAAAACTGACCAGGTTCATACCACCTCCACCTAGGTGTTCCAAAGCCACTCATCTCTCCTCTTCTCCTCTCATCACTCTTCTTGTATTCAATTCTCCAGGCAACACACTAAGTATGCGGCCCATTCCTTCCTCCTCTGGGAATCCCCTTCTGCTCATGTCTTTCCTGCAGATGTTGACTTGCAAAGGCTCAAGAGGAACATTTATGGCATCAATCTCATTGGCAAAGACCACTGGCACTGCCCCTTTATCTGTGTGTGTGTGTATGTGTGTGTGTGTGTATACGTGTGCATGTCTGTGTGTGTGTGTGTGTGTCTATGAGTGTGTGTATGTGTGAATGTGTGCAAGTGTGTGTGTATGTGTGTGTGCATGAGTGTCTATGAGTGTGTGTGTGCATGAGTGTCTATGAGTGTGTGTGTGTATGTGCATGCATGTGCGGGGGTGCATACTTGTGTGTGTGTGCGTGTGTTTGTTGTGTGTGTGTAGATATTTAATTAGAAATAGGGGGAGAGAGAGAGAGAGAGAGAGAGAGAGAGAGAGAAAGGGAGAGAAAGTGAGAAAGAGAGGGCTAGAATAAGAAATTTTAGAAAGAGACATTTTTGGTTAAAACATGGGGAAAAATCTATGAGCATAATGATGATGAAGACGACGATGATGATGATGATGAAGACGATGATGACGATAATGATGATGGTGGTGGTGGTGGTGGTGGTGCTGCTGCATACAAGTTGATTGCTGATGATGATGATCATTATAATGATATAATGATATTAGCCAGGCCAAGATCTATGAGAACATGACCATCACATCCAACTCCATGAAATCCATCATCACAACCAACATAAACAATACCTACTACTACTACTACTACTACTACTACTACTGCTACTACTTCTTAGCAACAGCTGGCCAGTTGCGTGGTGGCTGAGGAAAGTTGGGTGGTGGTGGTGGTGGGGGGGAGTGATGGATGATGGAAAACTATCTGTGTTGAATTGGATTCAGAGACCAATGAATTTGTGTAGTGAGCAAAGCAGAGAGGTGATGGCTTGAAGGTGGTGATGGCGGTCGTCGTCGTCGTCATCACCATTATATTTCGTAGTGGTGGTCATGGTGCCTGTCATGTAGGCTGTATTGGTGGTGGTGGTGGTGGTGGTGGTGGGGTGGGTGAGGTAGTGGTGGGGGTGGAGAGGTTGAAAGCATGACAGACATGGGTGGAGTGTTGTGGTCATTTCTGAAAGGAGCAAGTAGTTGAAGAGAGAGAGGGAGAGGGGGGAGGAGGAAAGAGAATGAGTGAATGAGCCAAAGAAATGAAGTGATAGACGAAGAGAAAGAAGAGAAGAATGGCTCTTGGTGATACATGCAACAGGGGTGAGACAGTCAGATAAATAGACAGACAGACAGACAGGTAGATAGATAGATAGATAGATAGATAGATAGATAGATAAATAGATAGATAGATAGACAGACAGACAGACAGACAGATAGATAGATAGATAGATAGATAGATAGACAGACAGACAGATAGATAGATAGGTAGATAGATAGATAGATAGATAGATAGATAGATAGATAGATAGATAGATAGATAGATAGATAGATAGATAGGAAGAAAGAGAATGATAGAAAGGGGCAAAGAGGAAGTAGAAAATGACAAAAAAGGAGAGTGAGAAAGGGTGATGGTTGAAGGAAGAGCTGTAGATTATGAGACAAAGAGGAAGGAAAAGAAAGATGGAAACATAAATGGGGGAAGAGAGGGAGACTGGGATCTAGTAATATGCAGTGAAAGAGAGGTGAAGCTAAGAAAGTAATGAGGGAGAAGGTTTAAAGGAGGAGGAGAAGGAAAACTGAAGGAGACTTCTATGGATGGGAGCAGTATGAGATAAGATAGTAACAGCACTGGCAGTAGTAGCAGTACTAATATCATCAGCAGCAGCACTAGTAGCAGTTCTAATAGTAACAATGCAGCAGTAAAAGCACAGATATAAACAGAAGCATCAATAATAGCAGTAGCAACAGCAGCAGCAATAATAACAGCAACAGCAGCAACAACGTCAATAATAGCAGTAACAGAGGCAACAGCAACAGGAGTAGCAACAGCAGCCATAACAGCAGCAGCAGCAGTAACAGCAGGATCAGCAGGATCAGCAGCAGCAGCAGCAGCAACAGTGATAAACTAGATTCTGGACAGTATTCTGAAAATCAGTAGAAGTCCAAGGAGACCAGCCAGTAACTTCAACTCTAACAACAACAACAACAAACACTTCTAGCAACAATAACCACAACATTATCATGAACAACAACAACAACAACCATTAGGAGGAACAATAGCAGCACAAGCCAATGAAGGAGCTGCTATATAGCCTGAACATCCGGCTAGAAAAAGCAACCAAATCTTCCTCAGATCACACTCCAAAGAGAAAGGTATACATTAGACAGTGTGGCAATAGAAACTAAAAAACACAGGATGTCATGGTTGGAATGGCAGTGATCATAGGTCTGTTTGATCAGAGTAAACCTTAGGCTAAATAACAACCACAGTGATATCAAGAAGCCAATGAGGAAACTTGAGCCAATGAGAAAGCTTCTATGTGGTCACTAAATCAGCCTGAAACAACAGCAAAACGTCCCTTAAATCACATCCTACTTTTTGAAAAAAGAAAAGAGTACGCTGGATAATGTACTCTTATACATAACTCTATAAGATGGGCAGTTACAGTTGGGTCACTGCTAATATCATGGTTAGTGTACATTACTCTGTAAGAAGCATAAGGCCAGTTTTCTGGTTCTCTGGGGCATATATTCCTCCCTGAATGGGGTGATGGTCCATTGTAGGATGATTCATTTTTACTAGTTGAGTGGACAGGAGCAGCATGAAATAAAGGGCTTTGCTCAAGAACATAATGCATCACCCGGTCCAGGATTCAAAACCACAATCTTACGATCATATGTCCAACACTCTAGCCACTAAGTCATGCACCTCCCCAACCTCTAATTATAGAGCTGTTGAACCATGGCTAACCTGGGTGAAACAACAACAATAGCAGCATGAACCCTACTAAAAAAAATACTTCTATGTCTCTGTCTCTCTCTCTCTGCTCTGAGTTCAAATCCTGCTGAAGTCATCTTAGCCTTTCATATTTTCAAGGTTGATAAGAAGCACCAAGCTTGAGTGATGGATTGAGAGAAAAGTAAGAATTTGGGGCCAAATGCTTTACTGTATTTATTCTGGTTCTTTGCATTCTGAAATCAAACCTTGCTAAGGCCTGCTTACATTATAGATTGAATCTGTCACCTGATTTAAAATCATTACTTGGCATCTTGTATGCATTCAATGGGTGTATCTTTGCAATCCAGAAAAGAAAGCTCAGCCCTTGGAATGGTGTTGCATTTCTTCTCCAAGAGTTTAAGAGCTAGTTATCAACACAGAAAATCATGGTGGCTGTTTTCTGGAATGACAAGGGCATCGGTCTCCTTGATTTTCTGGAATGTGCCTGAAGTGTGAACAGAGAACAGTACATTGAGACACTCAAAAGGCTTAGAGAAGCCATTAAGAGGAAGAGGCTGACCAAGAATCTGAACAATAACAAATGACTCAAGTTTATTATGACAATGCACAACTGCACAAATTTTTAGCAACAAATCAAGTAATCAGCAAATTAGGCTGATCAGTGATCGCCATCCACCATACTGACTGGATCTGGCCCTCTGACTTCCACCTCTTTGGTCCATTGATGATATTGATGAGATGAAAGTGGCTGTACCAAAGTGACACCAACAGTGTACACCTGAATCTTTTCAAAGATGATCTGAGTGTCGGGTTCAGCAATAGAGCAGATGTATCATATGCAATGGAGACTGTGCGAATAGTACTTTTGCATAAAGTATTATTCACTCTAATAAAGTATTATTCACATAAAGCATTATTCACTAACATGTGTACTTTGGATGACCTATGTTAATCAATAAAAACAATTTTTCCCACTTTTGCCCTAGATTTCTTATAACTTTCATATATTTGTTGCATATAGGTGAATCAAAAGAAAATCCCACACACATACATCCACACACACACATATATTATCATTTCTTTACATTTACTTTTTAAGTCTGTTTTCCCAAGTTAGCATGGATTAAATAAATATATTGTTGGCAGAGTTGTACAGTTGGATGCCCTTCCTCTCACTAACCCTTGCCTAATTTTCAAGTAAGAGAGATATACACATAGGCACAGGAGTGGCTGTATGGTAAGTAGCTTGCTAACCAACCACATGGTCCCGGGTTCAGTCCCACTGTGTGGCATCTTGGGCAAGTGTCTTCTGCTATAGCCCCGGGCCAACAATGCCTTGCGAGTGGATTTGGTAGACGGAAACTGAAAGAAGCCTGTCGTATATATGTATATATATATGTGTGTGTATGTGTTTGTGTGTCTGTGTTTGTCCCCCTGGTGTGTTTACGTCCCCGTCACTTAGCGGTTCGGCAAAAGAGACCGATAGAATAAGTACTGGGCTTACAAAGAATAAGTCCCGGGGTCGATTTGCTCGACTAAAAGGCGGTGCTCCAGCATGGCTGCAGTCAAATGACTGAAACAAGTAAAAGAGAAAAGAAAGAAAGAGACACAGATGTGTGTGTGTGCGTGTGCGCACGTGCATGTGTTAATGTTTGTTTTTATGCTCACTTATAATAAAAACAATTACACGTTAATCTGATGGGTTACACTATACTTTTGTACATACTTTTGGTGATTTTGAAGTTTCAGCCAGTTAAAGCTATTGTTGGACTGTCCAACGATGGCTTAACAGGCTAAAACTTCAAAGTCACTGTCAATGACATTCTTGTTTAGGAATAATAATAAGAATAATCCATTCTACTGAAGGCACAAAGACCTGAAATTTGGTGGGAGGGGAGTAGTTGATTGCATCCACCCCCAGCGTTCCACTGGTGTTTAATTTATCAACCCTGAAAGGATGAAAGGCAGCTGACCATAGCAGAATTTGAACTCTGTATGTAAAGACAGATGAATTACTACAAAGCATTTTGCCTGACATGCCAAAGATTCTGCCAGTATGTTGCCCCTTATATCATCATAATAATAATAATAATAATAATAATAATAATAATGATGATAATAATAATAATAATAATAATAATAATAATAATAATAATAATAATATAATAATAATAATAATAATAATAATAATAATTAATTAATAATAATAAGAAGAAGAAGAAGAGAAGAAGAAGAAGAAGAAGAAGAAGAAGAATTTATTGCCCACAGGGGGCTAAACATAGAGGAGACAAACAAGGACAGACAAGGAGATTAAGTAGGTTACATCGACCCCAGTGATTAACTGGTACATATTTAATCGACCCTGAAGGATGAAAGGCAAAGTCAGCCTCGGCAGAATTTGAACTCAGAACGTAACGGCAGACAAAATACTGCTAGGCAATAATAATAATGATTATGATGATAATGATGATAATCCTTTCTACTATAGGCACAAAGCCTGGAATTTGTAGGGAAAGAGATAGTCAATTACATCGACCCCAGTACTTGACTGGTTCTTAGTTTATCAACCCTGAAAGGATGAAAGTCAACCTTGGTGAAATTTGAACTCAGGACAAAGCACAGGTAAAATACTGCTAAATATATCGCCCAGCATGCTAACGATTCTGCCAATTCACTGGCTTATATAATAATAATTAGTCATGAAAAGGGGACAGGTAATCAACAGTGAAGGTATCCAATTACCAGATGGCCAGACATTCAAATCATTAAAAGAAGGAGAGAGAGTTATAAGTATCTAGGAGTATTATAATCTGACAGAGTACTAACTATAGAAATGAAAATGAAAATTGAAGAGTACCTCAGAAGGGTAAGGAAGGTAACAAAAATGGTCCGAAACTAGCAAAGGCTGTAAATACTTGGGCAGTATCATTACTTAGATACTCAACAGCTTTTGTAGATTGGACAAAACTGAATTAGCAAAGCTAGAAAGAAGAACTTGGAAAGAATTCAATATGAATGAAGGACATCACCCAAGGGCAGGAGTAGCAAGGTTATACTTATCTAGAAAGGAAGGTGGAAGAAGGTTGATATCAATAGAAGACTGCATGGAGTTAGCTAGAGTGGATATAAACTCCTATGTAGGTAATAGTGAAGAAAGATTATTAAGAGTTGCTAGAGACACAGCAAGATATAGGGAAAACCAGAAAAAAGATCAAAAGTTATCTGACTGGCAGGAAAAGACTTTACATTGTAGATTCCCAAAGATAGTTGCAGCAAATTGTAGAAGTGAGACATAATTGTGGTTGCAGAAATGAAGGCTAAAAAAGGGAGACAGAAAGTTTGTTAGTAGCAGTAGCAGCACAAGATCAAGCATTAAGAACTAATTAAAAGCCAAGATAAACAAACACCAAGTATATTCCCAGTGTATGTTATGCAAATCAAAAGAGGAAAATGTTACTCATAAAGTAAGGGAATGTAGCATACTGGTACAGAAAGACTACCAGAAGAGACATGACAATCTAGGGAGAGTAATCCACTGAGAGTTATGTAGAAAGCTAGGATTTGACCATACTGATAAATGGTATGAATATGAACCTAGTAAAGTACTAGAAAGTAAGAAATATAAGATGTTGTGGGACTTTAACATTCAAGCTGACAGTGTAATAGAAGCTAGAAAGCCTGATTTAGTAGTAGTAGACAAAGACAATAGAAAGTGCCAGATAATTGACTATACAGTCCCAAATGATGAAAAAATCGATATGAGAGTAATAGAAAAAATAGCCAAGTATCAAGACTTAGCCATTGAATTATGGAGATTATAGAAAGTGTGGGTAAAATGTATCCCAGTAGTTATAAATGAATTAGGAACTATCTCAAAAGATTTGAACACTTGGATTGAGAAAATAGGCATAAAACCAAGTTTAGTACAGCTCCAGAAAACAGTGTTATTAGGGAGAGCTAGGATACTTAGGAGGGTTCTTGGTATTTAAGGCTACTTGTAGCCCGATGTTAGGAATTTTTCTTTTCCAACAGCCTAATCTGTTGTATGTATATGAATAATAATAACAATAATATATATGTATATATGATCATAATCATAATCATCACTGACATCATCACCAAGAAGGGTATTGGATTGACAGAGTTGTTAGAGGATCAGACAAAATGTGCTTAGATATTGGTTCCGTCTCTTTATGTTCTGGGTTCAAATCAAACCAAGATCAATTTTACCTTTTATATTTCCAGAGTTGATAAAATAAAGAACCAGTAAAGTTTAATAAAATAACTCTTTCCATTAAAAATTTCAGGTTTTGTTCCTAAGTACATATTATCATCGTCATAATCATTGCCATCATTTATAATGCCTGTTTGTTTTGCATGTTTAAGTGAGCAAGTTTTGCATCATGAGAATGTAGAGCTCCCAAGCACTAATAATAATAATGATAATGATAATAATAATCATTTAATGTCCATTTTCCATGCTGGCATGGGTTGGATGGTTTGTCCAGAGCTGGCAAGCTGGGGCGCTGCACCACACTCCAGTCTGATTTGGCAGGGTTTCTATGACTGGATGCCCTTCCTAACGCCAACCACTTTACAGAGTGTGCTGGGTGCTTTTATACATGGCACTGCATGGGTGCTTTTATGTGGGACCACACAGATACTTTTATGTGCCACTGCACAGGTAGGGGAGGGGATAAGTCAATTACAATGACCCCAGTATTCAACTGGTATTTATGTTATCAATTCTGAAAGGATGAAAGACAAAGTCTACCTCTTCTGCCAGCTTTCCACCTTTACCAGTACATTAATATTGGTTTCAAATTTTGGCAAGAGGCCAAAAATTTTGAGAGAGGGAGTAAGCTCAACCTATTTTATCGACCCTAAGAAGATGAAAGGCAAAATTGACCTCAACAGAATTTGAACTCAGAATGTAAAGATCGCTAAAATGCTGCTAAGCATTTTGTCTAGTGTACTAACAAGTCTGCCAGCTCAACCACCACTTAAACCTTTGATATTAATTAGTGATTTACCTTTCCATACTGTATTCAGTTACTTAGTTTAACATGATGCAGGAAAAACTTCAGGGAAGCAGAATTGCTCTAAATACACCTATTTGAAGACAAAGTCTTCATGTAGGTATTCCTCATGGCACAAAAGACTACTCTGATTAATATATTACATGTGTAGAAGAAACAGATGATCAAATCATTAAAGTTTAAGAGACCATAACTGATGAACTGAATTACCACAAAATTATTTCACCTTTGGTTGACAAAATTTCATTTTTCTTTTCTTTTTAAAAGTTACAATTGCTATGAGTTAGGGACAAGCACCATGTTGGCTGACGGCTCATTTCTGTCATTCACAGAAACTGCTTTGCATTCAGAAGTGTCAAGGCACTTAACTCTATACAACTTCACAATTATTTGGTATTGCCATGTCAATAACTATGTTACTGCCATTTTATCATGAAAAATTATCTTACATTTATATATACTATATTATCAACTGTTATTTGTATGTTATTTGTAAGTGAAGGCACATGGCTCAGTGGTTAGAGCATCAAGTTTACAATCGTGAGGTTGTGAGTTCAATTCCCCGACCGGGTTAAATGTTGTGTTCTTGAGCAAGACACTTTATTTCATGTTGCTCCAGTTAACTCAGCTGTAGAAATGAGTTGCGACGTCACAGGTGCCAAGCTGTATTGGCCCCTTTGCCTTTCCCTTGGATAACACTGGTGGTGTGGAGAGGGGAGGCTGGCATGCAAGGGCTACTGCTGGCCTTCCACAAACAACCTTGCCTGGACTTGTGCCTCAGAGGGTAACTTTCTAGGTGCAATCCCATGGTCATTTATGACCGAAGGGGGCCGGCTCCGCCTATTTGTATGCTCAAGTTATATAGTATTTTCATGTAGTCATTTTCTAAGGCAGACAGAGGTTCATACAAGTACCAAGCATTTTATCTGTTTAGTCGAAATGGTGTGGCAAGACATATCATATTTTCTGGTGTATAAGACCCACTCTCAAATGAGACAAACTCCCTACTCTTTTTGTGGGAAAAAAAGAAAAGAAATGAAAACAAATTGATTATGTTTCATCATATACACTCGGTATCCCATCCATAATACAGTCACATTAGCTGGAAAGCAGTTTTTTGTTATATTTCAGAATGAAAAAAATTGCACCTTATACACCAGCGTATATGGTATGTAGAGCAGCTTTGCTACAATATGGTACTTCCAAGTATCTTTTGTGGGAGATTGTATAGGACATCCTGATACAGTATGGTCTATTATCTTGGAAAACATACCACAGAGATGATATGATCTATATTGAAGGATGCATAAATATTCATTTCTGTATGCTTAGTCCTTCTTCTGTAAGGTGAAAGTTGTAACATCTGTTGCTCCTGCTGTTGTTGATGCTGTTGTTGTTGTGTTTGCCATATATGTGTGTATTTATGACCACTCAAAGAAAATTTGATTATTACCAAGTTCTTTTTTTTTAATTTATGCGCCCTTTTCAAGCCTAACCAGGCTCATAGGCCCGGTTTCCCAGTTTCTGTGGCATATGTGTTCCCCCCAGCTGGAGGGGATGCCAGTCCATCGCAGCGTTATCCAAGAAACAGGAAGAAAGAATGAGAGAAAGTTGGAGCAAAAGAGTACAATAGGGGTCACCCACCCCCCACCCTGCCCCGCCTGTGGGAGCCTCATGGAGCTTTAGCTGTTTTCACTCAATAAACACACATGACGCCCAGTCTGGGAATCGAAACCGCGATCCTCGACTGTGAGTCCGCTGCCCTAACCACTGGGCCATTGTGCTTCCACATTACCAAGTTTTACTGGATGAAATATTTTTCCTTTTTAAATTGTTTTTCAAACAGGGCTTCTATTCCGATAGTTGATGTAAGCAAAAGTTCTGCCTTTTAGGCATTAATTTATGCTTCTGAAAAACGTTTCTTGCATTTACATATTTTTCAACATGGCTCTTCCAGAAGAAGAGCAGAGATAGGTGTTAACAAAAAAGTGAGTAGCACTGCACGCACACCATCCTAAAATGGGATCAAATATCATTCATGAACATGAATTTGAAAGCAAGATAAAAAGAATTCAGAACAAGATTAAAGAGAAAAATAAAAATAACAATGAATAAACAAAATAGATTTGTCAGCTCAGGCTGTCACAGTCTGATACTCCAAAATGCAAACTTGTTCTACAAAAGTTCTATTTAACGATGTAACCTGGCACAATATAAACAGTGCCAGCAGCAGCATTACATGCTAAAAGGAGGTTTTGGATGTCTGTCAAATCATGTCAATGATGGCAGTGTGGTAGATGGATGTCACAAAAGTGCATGCTTCTTTCCTTGAGGAATTTCCCAAAATGGTTGTCTTATTTTTGAAACAACAGTAAAAAATATTTTTGTGGCTTAATTTGTGTAACATCTAGTAAAAATAATACAATATGTTATATATACATGCTTGTCCACCTTTTCTGTCTTTATAAACACACATTTTAAATGCATTTTTATATATATATACTGAAAAGCATGTACGTTATATAAAGCATACAATACCAGTTATGTCTTCTGTGTTCACACACTCGCCCACACACACATCATCCTCATCATTTAATATCCATAGGCCAGACAGAATTTGTTGAGACAGATTTTCTATGACCAAGCATACTTCCTATCACCAACACTTACTTGTTTTCAAGCAAGGTAATATCTAACCATGGCCAGACACGATTTCCACAGAAGACTGGAAACAAGCATCACTTGTATGATAGCAATGCACATTTACAGCAGTGTGTATGTATGTATGTATGTATGTATGTTGTATGTATGTATGTATGTGTGTATGTATGTATGTGTGTATGTATGTATTTGTGTATGCATGTATGTATGTATGTATGTATGTATGTATGTGTGTGTATGTATGTATGTATATGTATGTATGTATATGTGTATGTATGTGTGTGTATGTCAGTCTCTCTGTCAGTCTCTCTGTCTGTCTGTCTGTATGTATGTATGTATGTGCATGTATGTATGTAGGTAGGTATGGATACACACACACACACATGCACACAAATGCACACACACATACATCCTTCGATTCCCATATACCAAATCCACTCACAAGGCTTTGGTTGGCCCATGTCTACAGAAGAAGACACTTGCTCAAAGTACTGTACAGACTGAACTCTAGACTGCATGATTGGCATGCGAGCCTCATGACTACACAGCCACACCTACACGCATGTGTGTGTGTGTATATATATAATATATATATGTATCTCTCTCTCTCTATATATATATATGTATATATATATATTATATATATATACATATATATATATATATGTATGTATATATATATATATATATATATATATATATATTATATATATATATATATATATAACACACACACACTCAAGCACAGAATCACACATATCTACAAATATATATGTGTATGTGTGTTTGTATGGGGGACGAGACAGTGTTTGATTGAAAAAGAGAAAGAAATAAAAAATATCTTAAGAAATATACATAAACACATATAAACATTACATTTCATATTTTTCTATATATTTTGTTTTTATTTTGTATTCTATTCTGTTTTTCCACTCAAACCCCCCTTTCTCTCTCTTTACATATATATTTCTCACTTTCCTTCTCTTCTTCTCTTTCAACACTTTCACTTTTACCTCTCTCCCTCTCTCTCTCCCTTAGTCTCTTTCCATTTCTCCTTTGTTTTATATATATACTCTTAAAAAATTCTTTTGTCACACCAACTACCCTAGCTCCCTCTCACTCAGTTATTCCCCTTACTCTTTTTTTCTTTCCCATTTTTTACTTCCCCTCTCTCCTTCCATACTTTTTTTCTTCTCCTCTCCTCTCTCACTGTTTCAATTATCCAGCAACAACTTCTATTTAAGCATCTTCTCTATTGGCATCACTGATTTTATCATCCGGAACAATCCATTGCTGACTAAACAATAATTTCAGCCTCATATCACAGCTGCTGGCAAATCTTTCCTCAATATTGATTTCTAAGATGTGTACACACCCACATCCCCTCTGCCACCCACCCACCACCCCTGTAACTTTTTAGGCGGTAACCAGTGATAATAGGGGGTTTGCAGGTAGAGGGAGGGACGGGTGAAAGGGGATGGGGAAATGCTTGACTGACTTTCCACTGGTACATTACCAAAACTTAATTTTCATTTTTATCAACTCTTATGAGAAGAATGACAGGCAGAAGCATACCTAGTAGGAATTGAACTCAAGACTATGAGATATTGGATGTGGAATATTGTAAAGTAACGCCCCCAGTCAATCACTCTCTCTGTCTTTCTCGCCTTCTCCTCTCTCTCTCTCTCTTCATCTCTAAATCTTAGCCATCTTTAACAAAAAGATAAAGAATTTGCTTCTTTTCGTATTATTTGCACTGCATATATATATATATAATATATATATATACAGAGAGAGAGAGAGAGAGAGAGATGCATGTGTATACATACATTCATACATACATACATTTGTGTATTAAGGGTACCAGTGGTTTCATGTTAAGAAAATAGCTTAAAATGTTAATAATTTTCAAGCCGATCACATATATACATCTGTATGTGTGTGTCTCACTTTCCTTCCTCTTCTTTTTCTCTTTCAGCACTTTCACTTTCACCTCTCTCCCTCTCATTCTCTCTCTCTCTCACTCACTCTCTCTTAGTTTCTTTCTGTTTCTCTTTTGTTTTATATATATTTTCTTTAAATTCAATGACTGGCATCCGTGCTAGTGGAGTGCTAAGAGCACCATCTGAGTGTGATCGTTGCCAGAGCAGCTGACTGGCTTCCGTGCCGGTGGCACATAAAAATGCTGGTGGCACGTGAAAAACCATTTGAGCAAGGTTGTTGCCAGTGCAGCTGGACTGGCTCCTGTGCAGGTGGCACGTAAAAAAGCACCATTTGAGCGTGGTCGTTGCCAGTACCGCCTGACTGGCCCTCATGCCAGTGGCATGTAAAAGCACCCACTACACTCTCGGAGTGGTTGGTGTTAGGAAGGGCATCCAGCTGTAGAAACTCTACTAGATCTGACTGGAGCCTGGTGCAGCCATCTAGTTCACCAGTTCTCGGTCAAATCATCCAACCCATGCTAGCATGGAAAGCGGACGTTAAACGATTATGATGATGATGTATATGTGTGTATATATATATATATATATAATATATATATATATATCTATCTATATATATATATATATATATATATATATATAGATATATATATATATATATCTGGCCTGGTGCAGCCTTCGGGCTCCCCAGACCCCAGTTGAACCGTCCAACCCATGCTAGCATGGAAAACGGACGCTAAATGATGATGATGATATATATATATATATATATATATGTATATGAATATATACATGTGTGTGTATATGTGTGTATGTGTGAGTGTATGTATGTGTATACACAAACACACACACACACATAAGCAAGAACAGCTGTAAATTTACACATTTTCTTTCTAATCTTGCTGATGATCCATATTTAAACATGATGAAATTAATTTGTCCAGGTATATCTTGATTTCCATATTGGTGTATTTCTTGATCTATATTTCACTAAATTAACATAATAGTTATAATCCTACCAGTATTGAATTCTTTCATATATATGAATGTTTGTGTATGTGTTAATGTGTGTGTGTGTGTGCATGTATGAAAATGCATATTAGAAGAGTTTTTTTTCCATTTGGCAATAATATATACACTCAGACACAAATGAAATAGCAATGTTTATCAAGATGTTATGACTTTCCCATATTAAGGCTTGCTCAACAGAACAAAATAGGTTACATACATACATACATACATACATACATACATACATACATACATACATACATACATACATACATACATACATACATACATACGTACATACATACGTACATACATACATACATTCATACATACATACATACACACACACACATATGCATATATGCATGCAAAATAAATATAATATAACATTTTGTTATATTTTTTAATGAATAATCAGGAAAAATAAATGTTTTACAACACAGCCAATCACAGCTTAAAATCATTCCTGATAAAATGCACTTAATTTTTTTTCCTATCAAGCAAAATATTAAAGTACATTTTTCTTTCTTAAAATCTCTCATACATGGTTCAATATTTTAAAAATGATTTCTGATATTAGTGGGGTGTGTAGCATTAAAACTGCTAAAAGGGTCTAAAACCATTAATATAACAGTTGAAAAGTACAATATATATATATATGTGTGTGTGTGTGTTTGTGTGTGTGTGTGTGTGTTTGTGTATATGTGTGTATATATGTATATATGTGTATATATATATATATATATATATTATATATATATATATATATATATATATATGAATTCTGAAATATGTCTTTTTTTTTTTTTTTGGTTTCTGAACAAAATATATCAAATTTAAAAGCAAATATTGAAAAATATTGTTTTAAAAGATTGTTAGGGCCAGGCATTATTTATGTTCAGTCTGTGTTTGTCAATTGATTCATTAGTATTTATATTTTATGCCATATTGTACAGAGTAGGTCATGTGATTTATATATCATGCCTGGTTGAACATCACCACCACCACCACCACCACCCACCACCCACCATCTCTGCTTGGTCTTTGGTGATTTTAATGGGTCCACTCCATTGCAAACATTCAAAACAGTCATTTGGCCAACCCTATTTTAACTCATGTAACTGCAGTACCAGTTTGGGAAGTGTCTGCAAAAGACACCCCATCTTTCACTAACTGAATAAGGCTTGCTTCTCAACCATATGGTTTTAGTTTCAGTCCCTTGAGCAAGTGTTTTCTGCTACAGACCCAGGCCAACCAAAGCCCTGGGAGTGGATTTGGTCGATGATTATATGAGTGTGCGAATGTGCATGCACATGCATGTGTGTGTGTGTGTGCCCTCTTCTTAACATTGTGTAATAATTGCAAATGAGTTGGTTATAGGCAAATATTTCCTTGCTTGGAAACAAATGAGGGTTGGCAACAGGAAGGGCATCCAGCTATATTAAATCTGCCTCAAATAAACACCATATGACACATGCAAGCATAGAAAATGGCTGTTAAATGATTATTATATATATATTAGAAAGCTGACACATCTATTTCTTTCGTCTAACTACTTTTGTGCTTTATAAAGTATTTATAAACCATTTTTTGCTATTTTTGTCTTAGAGATGGATGAGTCGGAAATTTGTACAGTTTTGAAATATGAGTTCTTTCTTGGAAAAACAGCATCACAGACAGCTCGGAATATTAATGGAGTATTTCATTCTAATGTTATTACACAGCAGACAGTATCAAATTAGTTTGCAAAATTTCGTTCTGGTAACTTTGACTTCACAAATGAGTGATGCGGTGAACCAGAAACAAAGGCAGATAATGATGAGCTGAAACCATCGAGTCAGATCCATCTCAAAGTGCCCCCCGTGAATTATTGTTGTTGTTTGGTGTTAGCAAGCAAACAATGTTGACTCACCTACTTCAAATCGGTGAAGATGCCGATGACTGCTCGGTTCAAAGTCTCCCTTGACCACAAGTGGCCTGAACTCTTTACATGAACACCACCCTGTACATAACTCCATGTCCCCCTACATGGCCTTGCTTTTTGAGCCAAAAATTAACTAATTAATTAACTAATAAAAAAAATCGGTAAAGTGAAAAAGTTGGATAAGTGGAAGTCTGCATTATGATTACTTTCTCGTCACAAAAATGAATAATTTTTGTATTGAATTTTAACATGTGATGAGAAATGGATCCAATACAACAACCATAAATGTTCAGCACAATGGTTGGACAAAGACGAGCCACCAAAACACAGTCCAAAAAGCAAAATTCATCAAAAGAAGCTGATGGTGTGTGTTTGGTGGTCTGGCCAAGGTGAGATCCATTATGATTTCATTAAACCTGGGTCATCAATCATGGCCAAAGTATACTGCATCCAACTGGATCAAATGATGCAGAAACTTACAAAAAAACATTCTAGATTAGTCAACAGATCCACTCCTATGCCAGACCACATGTTGCAAAAATGACATTGGCAAAACTACAGGAGTTGAAGTTGTAAATTCTCCATCATTCACCATACTCATCTGATCTTCTTCCAGAATTTGGATAACTTTTTGATGGGAAAAAATTTAATTCCGACAATGCTGTAAAACATTGACTCTAGATTGCCAGGCTTTTACAGTTCCGGGCTGGACAAGCTACTGCTGAAATGGCAAAAGTGTATTGACAATATGGGTGCATACTTTGATGAATAAAACTATTCCTTGTATTTATAAAACATTAGCAAACTTTTTTGTTTTCTACAAATTTCATACTTGACCTAATATTTACCAAAATCACATAAAAATATCTAGAAATACTAAAGAGTAAATGTATTCAATGAAATTGCCATTCACTTCAAACACTACCTCCAGATGACTTCAGAATCCCCTGCAACTCTTCTAGACGGTCTCCTTGTTTAAGTTGGCGAATGCTACCATAATCCTTGCCTTCAGTTCATCTTTGGTATTACAAGGAGTTTTGTTGGTCTCTTGCTCAATTGTGCCCCACACATAATAATCAAAGGGGTTGCAGTCTGGGGAGTTAGGTCGCCAGATGTTAGGGGTGATGTGGTCACAGAAATTGTCTGACAGCCATGACTGGGTTCTCCTGCTTGGGTAGCATGGTGCAGAGTCCTGTTACCAGACATAGGGTCTTTCAGCAGCCACCCTCTTGATGCAGGGCAGCACTACATCTTCCCTGGAACCATGTGGTTGGTAAGCAAGCTACTTACCACACAGCCACTCCTGTGCCTATATGTTAAATAAATTGACACAAATACTGAATGAATTCCTCTTTAAAGAAGCTTAACATTGTTGTGTTAAATCATTTACTTTCAGTTACCCCTGCTCTAATACATGTTTGGCATAATGCTTATTACTGTATTTTGTTCTGAATCATAAATGCACCATCATCATCTAACATTCATTTTCTATGCTGGCATGGATTAGACAGTTTCAAAGGAGCTGGCCGGTTGAAGAGCTGCACTTGGCTCCAGTTCTCTGTTTTGGCAATGATTTTCTGGCTGGATGCCCTTCTTAATGCCAACCACTTTATAGAGTGTACTGGGTACTTTTTATGTAGCACCAGCACAGGTGCTTTATACATGGTATCAGCGCAGGTGCTCCTTACATAGCACCAGTACAGGTGCTTTTTTGGGGGGGAACCAGCACAGGTGTTTTTACAAGGTACCAGCACGGGTGCTTGTTACATAGCACCAGCATGAGTGTTTTTTTATTTGGCACCAAAACAGACACTTTTTACATGGCACCTGCACCCACGTGTGTGTGTGTCTGTGTGTCTGTGTGTCTGTGTGTAAGAGAGAGAAATAGAGAGAGAGACACGTCAGTACATGGTCTCAAAATGAGGTGGATGGTTGGATGTGTGAAGTAACAGCTTGTGAAGGAATTCCTCAGCTTCAATAAATCTCTGTACACATGCACACACATACACAGGAATGTCACCTGTCATATGACAGGGTAACTTTGTCACTTTGGGTAATTTGATAAAAGCTAAATTATAATCATTGTATGTATGTATGTCATATTTCCTGACATTATCCATAGTTAAAAAAAGTGTATTGACATTATTTTGGGGCGTTGGGCGTAAGAGATGAACTCTATAACTGGTTGAAGTCCTTTATTTTTGGCCGAAAAGAGGTTGTCACAGTTCTAGGACAGCACTCTTCGCCCTATGAGATGACATCTGGTGTACCACAGGGATCTGTTCTTGGCCCCCTTTTATTTGTTTCATATGTTAATGACATAGATGCCAACTTAAAGAATGCCACAGTGCTGAAATATGCAGATGACATCAAGCTGTACCTCGAAATAAAGAGGTCAAATCCTATACACTATGGATCTCTATTGCAAGCAGACCTGGACACAATGCAGCAGTGGATCATGGACTGGCAACTCAAGCTGGCTGTGGACAAATGTACCACCATGCATTTTGGGAGGAGAAACCCAGAGTCCACCTACTCCCTCCACAACACTAGTCTCAAAAAGTCTTCGTGTGAACGTGACCTGGGTGTTATTGTCGACAGTGATTTGTGTTGGACAAAACACATCGCTAAAATTGTCAAGAAGGATGAGGATGTCTTGGCATCACTCGCCAAATCCTTTGTGAGCCGCTCTCTGACTATCTATCTGCGGCTTTATATAGCTATGGTAAGACCTCACCTGGAATTTGCATCACCGGTCTGGAACCCCTATCATGCCCAGGATATCAATCCTCTGGAAGCCGCTCAGCGATGTGCAACCAAAAGAATACCCTCCATCAGGCATTTGCCATATTCTGAACGCCTTACTTCCCTGGGCATGGACACATTGAAACTCCGATGTCTGGCAGCTGACTTGGCAGACACCCATAAAATTATCAACCATCGTACAAACAATAACTCTGAGCACCTTTTCAGACTCCACCCATCTAACACCCGTGGACATATTTACAAAGTCAGAAAACAGCACAGCGCCCATGACTTTAGGAAACATTTTTTCACGCTAAGAGTTGCTGAAGTATGAACAAACTGCCAGCATCAGTTGTTAGTTGCTGGAGCACTGCTTCCTTCAAAACTTCCATACTTCCTGAGATTTGCCAACACTACACCTGATTTTCTCCCCTCCATACACACACAAGCATGTACCTGACTCATGCATTGTTCGCTTTCCAGACATTTGTACACTACTGCATGTGCTTTATATGCACTGTCTGACAAGTTGTGGTGCACCTGAGCACTGTATACAATAATTTCATTATTATTATTATTGTAGCAATTGTAGTAACATTTTAATTTGGGAGAGTTTGCTATAAATTCTTAAGTTAGCAAATTCTCTAGTGATTAATGTGAAAGAAAGCAAACTTACTCTGCAAATGAACGGTTTATTTTCAAAGTCTCTAAGGAAAATATTCATTACAATAAATATTAGATACGTATAGCTTTTTTCCTGCTTTAGCCAACTATTGTCACTTACTCATCTTCCTCCTCCTGTCTGTATGAGTCTTTCTCACTCTGTGTGTGTATGTATATCGTTCTTTTACTCATTGCCTACCACCAAGCTGAGTATATGTACTCAGCTTGCACCTCTCATATTAACTTGCTGTAGCTCCTGTTTTTAAATAATGATGTAAAGTGATAGAAATCAATTAATGAATCAACCAACATTTAATTATATTAGTTATTATCAAATATATATCTTTTCTATCTTTTTCTTGTTTCAGTTATTAAACTACAGCCATACTGAGGTACCACCTTGAAGAAGATTAATCAAGCAAATCAGCGCCAGTACTTGGTCTTTTAAACCTTATATCTATTCTATTGGTCACATTTGAACGGAACACTCTGTTACAAGGATGTAAACACACCTACACCAGTTATTAAATGGTGGGGGGGAAACAAACATGCATGCACACACACACACATAGTAAGTGTTTTCTAGTTTCTTATTTCTTTACTGCCCACAAGGGGCTACACACAGTGGGGACAAACAAGGACAGACAAACGGATTAAGTCGATTATATCGACCCCAGTGCGTAACTGGTACTTATTTAATCGACCCTGAAAGGATGAAAGGCAAAGTCGACCTCGGCAGAATTTAAACTCAGAATGTAGTGGCAGACGAAATACCGTTAAGCATTTCGCCCTGAGTGCTAACGTTTCCGCCAGCTCACCGCCTTAGTTTCTGTCTAGCAAATGCACTCACAAAGCTTTGGGGCCTGAGGTCATGGAAGAAGACACCTGTCCAAGATGCCACACAGTGGGACTGAATGCAGAACCATGTGGCTGGAAAGCAAACTTCTAACCATACAGTCACACCTGCATATACATACATACATTCATACATACATACACACACACAATCACACAACATATACATACATGCTGGGAGTTGTGGTGTGCTCCTGTAATCTAGCTACTCAGAGGCTTGGTTGGTTGGCCGGTTTGAGGATGGGAGTCCTGGTAGTCGGTCTTCTATGGCGATCGGGTGTCCGTGCTAAGCTCGGCATCAATATGGTGCTGGAGAGGGAGCTTATCAGGACCAGGTTGTCTAAGGAGGGTCGCTTCAGCCCAGGGCGGAAACGCAGCAGGCAAAAGGCCCCGTGTCGAGCAGTAGTGGGATCGCGCCTGTGAATAGTTGTCAGTTAGCAGCCTGTTCGATACAACTGAACACCAATCTAATTTTAAAGACAGCGGTGGTGCCCCAGCATGGCTGCGGCCTTCGGGCTAAAACATTTTTAAGGATTTTAAGGATTTATACACACACACACACATCCATACATACATACATATATACGTAGACACACACAACCACCACGCATGCACACATACATGCATGCATGAACACATGCACACACACACATACATACACACATACATACATTAACATACACACATACATGCATACATACACATCCATATATACATACACACATGCATGCATGCACACACACATGCATGCATGCACACACACATGCATGCATGCACACACACATGCACACATATGCATGCTCACACTCATACATACATACATACATGCATGATATAAACTGGATTTGTATTCAGCCTTTTACTCAGTCAATGTTTATTATTTTATCTCTATCCCCTCTATAATCCCTTTAATCCCTCAACTGACACAAAGCCGCTGCACCTCAATACTAGTTCCTCTTCCCAGCTGAAGGGTTTTTCCCATTTTGTCTTGCAAGATGCTTGGTGTCCTTGTCAGTGATGGTGCTACTTTAAATGCACCGGTGCTAGTGCCATGTCAAAAGCACTGGTGCTGGTACATTATAAAAAACAAAACACCCAGTACACTCTATAAAGCGGGTGGCATTAGAAAGGGCATCTAGCTGTAGAAACCAGGTGAGATGGCAGAGATGTTAGCATGCCGGGCAAAATGCTTAGCGGTATTTCATCTGCCGTTACATTCTGAGTTCAAATTCCGCTGAGATCAACTTTGCCTTTCATCCTTTCGAGGTCGATAAATTAAGTACCAGTTACACACTGGGGTCGATATAATCGACTTAATCCGTTTGTCTGTCCTTGTTTATCCCCTCTATATTCAGCACAGTGTGGGCAATAAAGAAAGATGAAACCATGTCAAAACACAGAATGGATACTGGTACAGCTTCCAGCCCCCGTCAAACTGTCCAACACATGCCAGCATAGAAAATAAATGTTAAATGATGATGATGATGATATATTAAAGGCTTCACACAGTTTCCATTTAGTAATTTCTACTTGTATAGTATTGGGCAATCCAAGACTACAGTTGAAGACATTTGTCGAACGTGTTTTTCTGTAGGATTATATTTGGAATCATGTGTTAATGAAGCAAAATTCTTATGCACGTGGCTATGCCTACATCTGTTGATGATCGTTTAGAGACTCTAAATGTGGTTAATTAGTTCACTTGGCACCTGGACGACCCGTTAACTCCATAGTCTCACTGGCACACTCTTGCAAAATGGCAGCATGTTCCACAAGATGTGGAATTATGAGGTGAAATTGCTGTTTCATAACCAACAACAATAAAAAGCAAATTTATAAGCAGAAGAGGAAGAGGAGGAAAAAGAAAGAATGGGGAAAGAGGAAGGGGAGGAGGGGAGGTGGGAAGGAGAAGGACACGAAGAAAGTCATGGTGATGATTATAATGACAATGGCAATGACAACCTTGATGAAATCATGCCAATGCTAATATTGATGATAATGGTGATGCCACTGATGTTGATAATGGTAATGGTCACAATGATGACAATTTCAATCATGATAAATCAAGAAGAGTGACTAATTGTTTCTCAATTCAAATCCAATCTGTTTTAATTGGTTTTCATGTTTTACAGCTATATTGTGATGTGGTGGTGGTGGTTGTGGTGATGGTGGTGGTGGTGGTGGTGGTGGTGGTTGGTGGTGGTGGTGGTGGTGGTGGTGGTGGTGGTGGTGGTGGGTGGTGGTGGTGGTGGTATTGGTGGCGGTGGTGGTGGTGGTGGTGGTGGTGGTGGTGGTGGTTTTGATGGTTGTAGAGGTGTGGCCATGTCTAAATATATACTGTCATGACTGACGGCATATTTATAAAATTTCAACCAAGAAAACACATCTTCTTATTCTTATTAATATTACAAAAAAAAACACATACATGCTCATACAAGCATACATACATTCCTGCCCCACACACACACATGCACACACAAACACACACACGCAACACATATACATACACATATGTATTTCATCATATTATTTTATATGAGAAAGTAATGTATATTAACAAATATATATGTGTGCGTATAAAAACAGTAATAGAACATTTAAAGCAAATATCATTATTATTATTCTACTCTTTTACTTGTTTCAGTCATTTTGACTGTGGCCATGCTGGAGCCCCACCTTTATAGCTGAACAAATCGATCCCGGAGCTTATTCTTTGTAAGCCTAGTACTTATTCTATCTGTGTCTTTTGCTGAACCGCTAAGTGACGGGGACGTAAACACACCAGCATCGGTTGTCAAGCGATGGTTGGGGACAAACAAACACACAAACATATATATATATATATACATATCCGACAGGCTTCTTCCAGTTTCTGTCTACCAAATCCACTCACAAGGCTTTGGTTGGCCCGAGGCTATAGTAAAAGACACTTGCCCAAGGTGCTATGCAGTGGGACTGAACCCAGGACCATGTGGTTGGTAAGCATGCTTCTTACCACACAGCCACTCCTGCGCCTAATAATTCTAATTATTATCATTATCATTAACAAGAACAACAGCCATAATAACAATACTTTCTAATTTTGGCACAATACTGGCAATTTTGAGGGACAGGAAATTTAATTACATTAGCCCCCAGTACTGGTATTTATTTAATCAACCCTGAAAGGATGAAATGAAAAGCAAAGCTGACCTCAGTAGAATTTCAGCTTCGAACAGAAAGACATATGAAATGGCTCTAAGCATTATGTCTGGCATGCTAAAGTTTTTCCCAGCATGTCATCTTAATAATCCTTTCTACTATAGGCACAAGGCCTGAAATTATGGGGAAAAGGGCTTCTTGATTACGTCAACCCCAGTGCTCAGCTGGTACTTTATTTATTGATCCCCAAAAGGATGAAAAACAAAGTCGACCTCAGTTCTATATTTAAGAGATGAGGAATTCTGTGCATTATTTACATTATTTACATTCGACGGATATTTGTCCTCATCTTGTTTACCTTCTTCAGGTGCATTGTGGAAATTTCGAATCTGGGTTCTCATTCCTAAGGTATTTTTTGATGTTCTTCTTCTTCTTATTATTATTAGTGTTCAGGTCACTGCTTGGTATCAAACTCGGAATCTTGAGGTTAGTAGCCTGTGCTCTTAACCACTACGCCATATGCCCTTGAGCAATTATGGAGTGAATTTCAGGGCTTATAAATCTAATATTTTCCAATCCTTCCTTAATACTGGTTCCCATATGCTACTCATATCTGCACTCAGTCTGCTTAGGAGGTTGTTGTGTCCTAGCATGTGTGCTGCTTCTTTTAGTTTCTGTATTTTCCAGTGGTGTTCTCTGTCTATTATTTTAACTTCATCCCACAGGGGGAGTTGGTCTCCATTTTTCCATACATGATCACCTATACCCGATTTATCAATATCTCCTCATGTCACAGCTTTGCAATGTTCAACCTCAGTGAGATTTGAACCCAGAACATAGTGATGGATGAAATGCCACTAAGTGTGCTAACGATACTGCCAGGTGGTTGCCTTAGCTTGCCACCGTAATGATAATAATAATCCTTTCTACCGAAGGCACAAGGCCAGAAATTTGGAGGGAAGGAACCAGTTGATTACATTGACCCCAGTGTTTTGCTTGTGTTTACTTTATCAACCAAAAAAGGATGAAAGGTAAATAAAGCCGCAACAGAATTTTAACTCACAGCCCAAAAGACAGACAAAATACCACTAAGCATTTCACCCTGTATGCTAATGTTTCTGCTAGCTTGCCACCTTAATAATAATAATAATAATAATAATTGCCCTGATGCAGTACCAGACAGTGGCTCTCATGGCTGCAAATCTTAACTGATTGGAAGTATTATCATGTACATGTTTTGTCTTGGTATAAAAGATGGGCTACATCCATAACAATCATTATTCTGGGACCTTTTGAGCGGGATGAGCTACTTGATCAGAAGAAAATTCTAACTGGGCCCCACCTGCAAGGCCATGTGCTGTTTATCTTGATATGAGATCACCATGTCATGCACATATGGTTGTGATGCATGTGCCTGGTGTACCCTTACGAGGCAGGTAGTCATGATGAGTATATTGGGTTTCACATTTTCATACTGTAGAGTCACTTTGATGGCATGCGCTACTCTCCCACTCATTAGTAGTAATAGTAGTGGTGGTGGTGGTGGTGGTAGTTCTTTCCTTCTCTGTGGTACCTGGGCGAATGTTTTCTACTATTGCCCTGGGTTGACCGAAGTCTTGTGAGTGAATTTGGTAGATGGAAACTGAAGAAAACCTATCATGTGTGTGTGAGAGAGAGAGAATATGTATTACCATCTCCTTGCCTTGACATCATGTGATAGCTGTAAATGAGTGTCACCATCATGCACAGGTGTGTCCTTTGTTTCCAATCTGCCATGGAAACATACCTGGTCATGGGGAAATATTATCTTAACTGGAAGCATGTGGGGATTGGCTACAGGAAGGACATCCAATTGTAGAAAATCCATCTCAACAGGTATTGAAAAGTGGATATTAAAACAATGATGATATGACGGGGGATAGACCAAACAACAACTACTGGACAGGACAATTTCATCTTCATAACAAGACTAGGTAGAATGAAAAAAGACATAATCAGATCAGCTTAATGTCAATGACATCCATACTAAGAAGACAATGAATGTAAACCACCACACCTACTTTTGGCATGTCTTTATCCTAAATCAGCTCATTTTTTGCTATCTCCAAAAAAATGTCTCAAAAAAAATCATCTCTGGGTCCTATATGTGAAGTTGAACCTCTATTACATGCGTTAATGAATTCAAAACTTTTTTTACCTGAATATACGTAGTTGAAATTGGAATGTGTTTAATATGCCTGTATGTCTTTTGCGCCATCAAATATGGTATTTCTTTTGTATATTTTATATATTTTCTTTAAGTTTCAAGCTCCCAACACAGTTTCTTAAAAATCTCCATTTTTGGAGGAGAATTCTTATTTTTTAACAAAGTTTAATATTATTAGATATATATTTAAATATATATATTATATATTATATATATATATATATATATGTATATATATATATATATATATATATATATATTATATACAGATGTATATACACACACACACACACACATATATATATATATGTTGTGTGTGTGTGTGTGTGTATATATATATATATATATTATATATTATATATATTATATATTTATATAATTTTGTCTGTCATATTTGAAGACTGCTTTGCCTGTGTATTTCAGGACTAGAATTACTGAACACACTAATAAGTTTTCCACTTCAAACGGGGCTTTGTTTGATATTTTGATTAAATCAAAATTTGTCCAAATTAAATTATGAGATTTTTCTAGCAGAAAAATATTGCGATATGAGAGAAGATGAGATACAAGACGTAAGCTACTTTCTACATTTGTCCAGATGTGTGCTGGTGACGGTGGTATTGAAATGGTAGAGGTGTTACTTGTGTGAGGGAAGGAGGAAGGAGGAAAGAGCTAGAAATAATATTCTCTTTTCTTGAAAATGTTTTAGTTCTTTGTGCAATGCTGATGGCGTGGTATTGTAAGAGGATAAAAAGTGTGGGTGCATATATGTGCATGTGCCTAGAATGTATGTGTGCATGTGTGAGTGTGCATGTATATGTTGTATTTATGCATGCGTTGATGGTTGTATTTACATGTGTGTACATATGTGGTCAGAATTTTAACTTGCTGTGGGTACCATGTAAATCAGGAGCACTATCCGAAGTGTATTTGGGGTTGCATTCTATATTGGCACATTTTGGATGGCTCAACAAGATCTGACACCCCTAAGGGCTGTATTGGTCTTCGTTGTCTGCTTTGGATGTAGACTCAATTTTTGCCTTCTCATAAATAAAGAGGTGAAGAGTGATAGATTGGCAGAATTGATATTGGGTTGGAAAAATTGCTTTACTGCATTTGTTCTTGCTCTTTACATTCTGAGTTCAAATCCTACTGAAGTCAACTCATCCCTTTAGGGACAGTAAAGTAAAGTACTAATGAAATACTGCAATAGATTTAATTGACTAACACTCAGCCCCCAAAGTTTCAGGCTCTCACTTGTTTCAGTCATTGGATTGTGGCCATGCAGGGACACTGTCTTGAAGTGATTAGTGAAACAAACTGTCCCCAATACTTTTGTTTTAAGTTTGGTACTTATTACCTACAATCCTATGACTCATGGGGCCACTTACTTGGTTTCCATGGTGTATTGGTGACTAAGATCACATTGACCCTGATCAAAACACTAGTCCATCACAGGGTTACGCATTTCAGCTGAGTGAATTGGTGCCACATGAAATGAAGTATTTTTCTCAAGAATGCAATTCACTGCTCAGCATGGGAATCAAAACCACGACCTTGGTATTGTGAGTGCAACACCCTAACCACAACGCCACTCACCTACATGCTTAGGTGACAAGGAGGGAAAATCCGCAAGATTTATTTAATAGTCTATAAGTTTATCTAAAGTATATCAGTTTGGTGTTTCTCATGAGTGACAATGTATGGCTTAGTGGTTGAGGTGGTCGGCTCACAACTGTAAGTTCATGAGTTCAATTCCCTTGGACAAGTGTCTTCTACTATAGCCTCAGGCCAACCAAAGCCTTATGAGTGGATTTGATAGACAGAAACTGAAAGAAGCCCATTGTATGTGTGGGGGGGGGTGTATTTGTGTGTCTGTGTTTGTCTCCCAACCATCACTTGACAACCGATGTTGGTGTGTTTATGACCCCGTAACTTAGCAGTTCAGCAAAAGAGGCCTATAGAATAATTACTAGGCTTACATAGAATAAGTCCTAGGGTCAATTTGTTCTACTAAAGGTGGTGCTCCAGCATGGCCACAGTCAGATGACTGAAACAAGTAAAAGAATAAAAGAAAAGAATAAAAAAATTATATATATATATATTTATATATATTATATATATATATATAATATATATATATATATATATATAATATATATATTTCACTTCTATTTGATGTAGAACTCAATATGCGTATGTTTCAGAACAAAGTCTTTTGACAAATACAGAACAGTAATAAGAAAATGAGATGATAAAGGAATGAATGATTATCTTATGAACTTCATTAATTAATGAAATTCATAAGATAATCATTCATTCCATTGCCGTCTCATTTTCTTATACACACACACACACATATCAGTGCAGGCATCGCTATGCGGTAAGAAGCTTGCTTCCCAACCACATGGTTCAAGGTTCAGTCCAACTGCATAGCACCTTGAGCAAGTGTCTTCTGCTATAGCCCCAGGCTGACCAAAGCCTTGTGGGTGGATTTGGTAGACGGAAACTGAAAGAAGCCCATCGTATATATGTGTGTGTGTGTGTATAGATATATTTATGTGTGTGTCTTTGTCCCTCCACCATTGTTTGATAACTGATATTGGTGTGTTTATGTCCCCAGCAGAAGAGATTGATAGAATAAGTACTAGGCTTACAAAGAGTAAGTCCAGAGAGTTGATTCTTTTTGACTAAAACTCTTTAAGGCAGTGCTCCATCATGGCCACAGTCAAATGGATGAAACATGTAAAAGAATAAAAGAATAAAAAAAATAAAAGGATATATATAAAAATTATACAATGGATTCTGTACAGTTTCTGTCCAATAAATCCACTAATCCACTCACAAAGCATTGATCTGCTCAGGGCTAAAGTAGTGCTAAAGGTGCTGCACAGTGGGAATGAACCTGAAACCATGTGGCTGTAAAGTGAGCTTCTTAACCACACAGCTACCCTTATGCTAGAAACAATTAATTAATATAAGGTGGCAAGCTGGCAGAAACGTTAGCACGCTGGGCGAAATACTTAGTGGTATTTTGTCTGTCTTTACGTTCTGAGTTCAAATTCAGCCGAGGTCGACTTTGCCTTTCATCCTCTCGGGATCAATAAATTAAGTACCAGTTACGCACTGGGATCGATGTAATCGACTTAATCCCTTTGTGGTCTTTGTTTGTCCCCTCTGTGTGTAGCCCCTTGTGGGCAGTAAAGAAATAAGAAACGATTAATTAATAAAAAGGTGGCAGTAGGCGCAGGAGTGGCTGTGTGGTAAGTGGCTTGCTTACCAACCACATGGTTCCGGGTTCAGTCCCACTGCGTGGCATCTTGGGCAAGTGTCTTCTGCTATAGCCCTGGGCCGACCAATGCCTTGTGAGTGGATTTGGTAGACAGAAACTGAAAGAAGCCCGTCGTATATATGTATATATATATATATATATGTGTGTGTGTCTGTGTTTGTCCCGCTAGCATTGCTTCACAACCGATGCTGGTGTGTTTACGTCCCCGTCACTTAGCGGTTCGGCAAAAGAGACCGATAGAATAAGTACTGGGCTTACAAAGAATAAGTCCCGGGGTCGATTTGCTCGACTAAAGGCGGTGCTCCAGCATGGCCGCAGTCAAAATGACTGAAACAAGTAAAAGAGTAAAGAGTAAAGAGTAGGTAGATTATTACCCCAACATTATAATATTTTTCAGTTTGTGAAGCACTAGAGTAGTCAACACTAAGAGAAATTATAGAGTGGTTAGTCGAAGGTTTAGAGTGTTTTTTGACTCATCTTGATTTTGTTAACTTATACGTGTTGAGGCTATCACAGATCCTGCTGAAGTGACTCAGCTATTAAACACACTTGAGTTGACTTTGTTCTGTTGAGTTCACTTGGTTATTGGAACACCTTGAAAGCATGGACACCTGACGCAGAGGAAGAGGAGGGAGAGGAAGAAGAATAGGAGGTAGGGAAAGAAAAAGAAAAGGTGGGGGGAAGAGGAGGTAGGGAAAGAGGAAGAAAAGGTGGTGGAAGAAAAGGAGGAGGGGAGGAGGGAGGAAGGGAGAAAGGCGGAGGAGGAAGGAGAAGAAGGAGGAGGGAGAGCGGAGGATGAAGGTGAAAGATGAGGAGTAAAGAAGAGATGAGGCAGGGATGGGGCAGAGGAGTAATGAGGAAGAGAAGGCAAAGGAGGAAAAGGAAAAGGAAGGGAAGAAAGAGTATGATGAAGAGGGAGAGGAGGATGTGAGGAGAGGGGAAAGAAAAAGAAGGAGAAGAGGATATGGGGGAGGCGAATGTGAGGAAGAGGTTTTGGGGAAGAGGGGAGGGAAAGAAGGGGAAGGGAAGGGGGTGGCTGAAGAGGAAAAAGAAAGGAAGAGGCAGTGAAGAAGAGGAAAAGGAAGGGAGGAGGAAGAGGAAGGGGGAAAGAGGAGAGGAAGGGGAATGGGAGGAGGAAGCGGAAGGGGAGAAGGAAGAGGAGAGGAAGGGGAATGGAGGAGGAAAAGGAAGGGGAGAAGGAAGAGGAAGGGGAATGGGAGGAGGAAGTGGAAGTGGAGAAGGAAGTGGAAGTGGAGAATGAAGAGGAAGGGGAATGGGAGGAGGAAGAGGAAGAAGAGGTGGATGAAAAGGAAAAGGAAGGGGAGAGGAGGAAGAAGAGGTGGTGAAAGAAGAAGAGGTGGATGAAGAGATGGAAGAAGAGGTGGAGGAAGAACAGGTGGCAGAAGAGGAAGTGGAGGTGGAAGAGATAAACAGACATAAACCAAAAAAGTAGAGGCAAAGAAAATGGTAAAAGGAGATCTTGGAGAATGAATCAGAGAAAATAAGAAATGTGTTGATGGAAGGAAATCAATGCAAGAAATGTTTGTTTTTTGAGGGGTAGGGGTTGTAAGAAGAAAGAAAAATAATGAAAGGGGGAACAAAATTATAGTAAAATAGATTAGAAACCCTAATGAGAACAGAACGGTTTGTGAAAGAATTTGTAAGAAGTGAAAGAAAAAACTGAACAGCCATTACCCTTAGCATTTTGGTGTGAAGACAAAATAAGGATTTGTTTGAGAAGATGCAAATTATGAAAACAATTTGGAGTGAATATTTTCAATTGTGTTATTAAAAAATGATGAGAATTAAGAAGAAAAGAAGGGGAGAAAAAGTGAGAGGAAAGAGGGGAAAGGTAAGAGGAAGGGAGAGATGAGGAGGTAGAGGAAGGGCATAATGGTGAGGAAGAGGACAAAGGGAGGGGGAGAGGGAAGGAGGGAGTGGGGGATGAAGGGCAAGGAGGAAGGCAATGAGGAAGGGGAAAAGAAGAGGTTGGGAAGGAAGAGAAGGAGAGGGGAAGAGGAAAAGAGAGGAGGAGCAAAAGAGGAAATGAGGAGGAGCAGGAGGAAGAAGAGAAAGGAAGAGCAATTGGAGGAAGAGAAAGAAGATTGAGGTGGAGCAAGGAAGAGGAGAGGCTGGAGGAGGTGAGGAGAGAGGGGATGGGGTGGAGGCGAGGAACAGAGAGGAGGAGGACGATGATGATAACAACAAAGGAAAGACAAGAAGAGGAGAGGGAAGGGGAAGGTAATGATATAAGAGTATCTGCTTGTTTAGCAAAGTCATAATCTTGTATTCCCAAATATCAAAGGTGGACGTTACACAATGTGAAGTGAACTTGTGAAGGAAAGTTCTTGAAATGTCAACTAGAAAAATGAAAATAAGTATATGGCATAAATCTACATATGCCACAAATATATATGTATATCACCGTGATCACCGTGACCGACCAGGTTATCAGATGTTGTTATACATCGCTGGTCACAATGCGCTTCACATTGTTTTAGCCTTCAAATGAGGCCACCCTGCTGGCTAAGCGAGCAGGCCAACAGAAGACAAGGGTGAGAGAAAGCTGTGGCGAAAGAGTACAGCAGGGATCACCACCACCCCCTGCAGGAGCACCGTGGAGCTTTAGGTGTTTTTGCTCAATAAACACTCACAACGCCCGGTCTGGGAATCGAAACCTTGATCCTACGACCGCGAGTCGGCTGCTCTAACCACTGAGCCATTGCGCCTCCACATATATCTATATATATATATATTACATTTATAAAAGGCTTAGTAAAATAAATTACTTTGCCGCATACTGAACTCATTAGAAATAGCAGCTAAAATAGCCAGAAGTTTTTAGCTGCTATTTTAATGAGTTCAGTATGCGGCAAAGTAATTATTTTACTAAGCCCTTTTATATAATGTAATAATTTGAATTCGCCTTGAATGGTCCCTTTGCATACTGAACACTTGGTGAAATGATTAATAATAATTAATTTTGCCCTCAATTGGAAAATAATATATTATATATATTATATATATATAAGAATATATGTGTGTGTGTGTGGTTGTGAGTGTGCGTCCTCGTCGTCATCACTGTTAAACAACCTCTTTCACATGCTTGCATGGGTCAAACAGAACCAGTTGAAGCATCTTTTCTGCAGTCTGATGCCCTTTCTGTCACCAACCATCACTTGTGGTTTCCTAGGAAGGGGATGTTATTCCATGTTTTTGCAGAATACTGGAAATGAGTGACACTACTTGTATAACAACTATCAGGAAATAGGAAATAGGGAAACATACACGTATACATTCACCCACGCATACAAATATATATATATGTATATACATATATATATATATATGTATGTATGTATGTATATATATATACACATACATGTATGTATGTATGTATATATATATACACACATACATGTATGTATGTATGTATATATATTAATAAAAGAATAGAAATATGCATATATATAAACATATGTACGTACCTACCTATAATGTACATATACACGCCATATATGTTACAGGACACCAAAAAGACGTCGAACACATAGAGAGACGAAAAAACTGGACACAAACCAAGGAACAGGAACAAGAAAAAAAGGAGTACAGGACAATTAGCACAACGAAAAAACCCCTTTTCAGTCGCTAAGGTTTCATCTACTCTACGTTTCGAATATATATATATATATATATAAAACTGTAGTTGTGTGAGTGTCTGTCTCCTACGATTAGATTCCTAACCACTCCACATTTCGGTGCAGTTTGTTTCAGTTAACAAATTCGGGTATATTATAGTCGTGATTCATATCGAGCCCATCTGGCTATTAGCGCGCGTCTACGATGAGTCTACGATTTTAAAAATAATTTAACATCATTTTTTATTCCATTTTAATGCATAATTTTCGTGTGTTGATGGCGGCGGAGTTGGCGTCCATGGTCACACCTGCACCTGTTGCTTCTCCCCCTTCTTCCCTCCCTCGTGAAGCTGTGGGGAAGGGAGTGTAAGGAAATCAACGTCGTAAGGCGTTGTCAAGGAGACCAGCGTTCTTTTAGAACAACGACTTCATGGCTTGAAGACACCAAAACAGAAATGGCTAAGAAGCCCGAATTGGCATCTATAAGGGAAGTAGTAACTCTCTAAAAATGCTTATATAGTTATTTCCCTTACAAATCCGAGCAACGCCGGGCGATACTACTAGTATATATATATATATATATATAATATATATATATATATATATATATATATATTACTCTTTTACTCTTTTACTTGTTTCAGTCATTTAACTACAGCCATGCTGGAGGCACTGCCTTTAGTTGAGCAAATCGACCAAAGGACTTATTCTTTGGAAGCCTAATACTTATTCTATCGGTCTATTTTGCTGAACCACTAAGTTATGGCGACATAAACACGCTACCATCAGTTGTCAAGCGATGTTGGGTGGACAAACATACACACATACACACATATACATATGTGTGTATATATATATATATACACATATATACAACAGGCTTCTTTCAGTTTCCGTCAACCAAATCCACTCACAAGGCTTTGGTCAGCCCGAGTCTATAGCAGAAGACGCGGCCCAAGGTGCCACACAGAGTGAATGAACTCAAAATCATGTGGTTGGTAAGCAAGCTACTTAGCACACAGCCACTCCGGTGCCTATATATAGCAAGAATTTACAAAAAAACAAAACGCGAAGACAGGTGTGTAAACAACAAACAGATGTATTAGTTTAACACTCAGGAAGTGTGAAAGTCTTTTACGTTTCGAGCCTATGCACTTCGGCAGAAAGGGGCACAGAAATAAATAGGGAGACAAAATAAAAAAGGTTTAGTGGCTAGCAATTTGTCATGGCGATATACATATATAGGTGCAGGAGTGGCTGTGTGGTAAGAAGCTTGCTTCCCAGCCATGTGGTTCTAGGTTCAGTCCCACTGTGTAGCACGTAAAAAGCACCCACTATCTCACGGAGTGGTTGGTGGTAGGAAGGGCATCCAGCTGTAGAAACACTGCCAGATCAGACTGGAGCCTGATGCAGCCTTCTGGCTTGCCAGCCTTCAGTCAAACCATCCAACCCATGTCAGCATGGAAAGCGGACATTAAATGACGAAGATGATGATGATATATATATATGATATGTATAGTGTGTATATATATATATATATATATATATATATATAGATATATATATATATATATATATATATTATATACATACATATACATCATCATCATCATCATCATCATTGTTTAACGTCCGTTCTCCATGTTAGCATGGGTGGACGGTTCGACCGGGGATCTGGGAAGCCAGGAGGCTGCACCAGGCTCCGGTCTTATCTGGCAATGTTTCTACAGCTTGATGCCTTCCTAACGAAACCACTCGTGAGTGTAGTGGGTGCTTTTTACGTGCCACCTGCACTGGAGCCAGGCGAGGATGGCATCGGCCACGGTCGGATTGGTGCATTTTACGTGCCACCTGCACGGAAGCCAGTCGAGGTGGCACTGGCTTCGGCCACGATTCGGATGGTGCTTTTTACGTGCCACCGACATATAAATATATATATACACACATACATACATATACTTGTGTGTGTGTAGCTGCAAAAACTATAAACAACTCATGCTCTTGGGTATTGAGTACTGTTTGAACTTGCACACACCACACACACACACAAACACACGCACACACACACACCACACACACACACACACACACACACACACACACACACACACACACACATGCACATGTGTAACATGTGCACATACGTGTGTATATTCGAAATAGTGCTTCTTTTCTGAAAATATTTTTACATATTGTCTGATAAGTGATAAGGCTTTTTGTTGACAATTTACATTATTAATGACTTCTTCTGACCAACTTAGAGAACTGTTCTTACAGGAGGTACATTTATTGACTTGAAGTGTTTCAGTAAATAATAAATTCTTTATGATTTTACAACACAAAACGGCGACACCTGCTTTGAACAAGTCAGGAAGTGATGCACTATATAGGTACTTGACTTGCTAGAAATAGCAGCCAAATCTAAGAAGCTGGAATATTTTTGTTTTTATAATATTATATCATTCAAGACTATTATTAGCATTCAATGATATATGCAAAATATCCTCTGAACAATTTGATAGTGTTTTGTTTTTTCTGTGGTACTATTTTCAGCTACGTAGACTGAGCCAATTTTGAGTGAAATTTCTTTTAATTATGATTACATTGTAGTGCTGGTGACAAAATGTGAACTGCCAACCTTTCAACTAGTTTTCAACTATATTATCTATTTAACAGGAGTGGCTGTGTGGTAAGTAGCTTGCTTACCAACTACACAGTTCCGGGTTCATTCCCACTGCATGGCACCTTGGGCAAGTATCTTCTACTATAGCCTCGGGCCAACCAAAGCCTTGTGAGTGGATTTGGTTGACAGAAACTGAAAGAAGTCCGTCGTATATATGTATATATATGTATGTGTGTGTATATGTTTGTGTGTCTGTGTTTGTCCCCTCAACATCAACTGATGCTGGTGTATTTACATCCCTATAATTTATCGGTTCGCCAAAAGAAACCGATAGAATAAGTACTATGCTTACAAAGAATAAGTCCTGGGGTTGATTTGCTCAACTAAAGAAGGTGGTGCTCCAGCATGGCCACAGTCAAATGACTGAAACAAGTAAAAGAATAAATAAATATACATGAGTGTGAATGTTTGTATATTGATGTGAGTGTATATGTGTGTGAATATATAAACCACTTCCACTTAATCTGCCTGAGAAAGCTGTTGAAAATCACTTGGCAAGACAAGGACCCAGACATGGAAATCCTCTCATGAGCTGATCTACCAAGCATTTACACACCATTGAGGAGAGTACAAATCAGGTGGGCAGACCACCTTGTTGAAATGCCCGGCACACCTCCTGAAGAGACTGTTTTGCAGAGAAGAGGTGGAAGGCAAATACACAGAAGAGGGTCAGAAAAACATGCTTCAAAGATACACTTGAAGCCTTACTGAAGAGCTTTGAGATTAACCGAGGCATCTGGGAAATGTAAGTGCAAGACCACCCCAACCTGGTGAATCTGCACCAACAGAACAGGAATGCAAGAGCACAAAGAAAATGCAAACTGTTCAAGTCCAAAGCCAACTGTATGTATATGCGTGTGTCTGCACATGCAAGCCTATGTATGTAGGCACATGTGTACATACATATATACTTGTACTTGTGGCGACATTCACCCTGGCCGGGTTGAGTCGGCTTCTTCCACCACCCTCGAGGCATTGTATTCGCCATTGAGAATTCATGGAAGAAGTTTCGTGGGAATGTGTGGATTTGACAAGCGGTCCCCAACAAACCCGCATGTAGAGACATCCTGTTTGCTGCAGATTGTCCGCAGACGCAGAGGCAGAACGGCCGAGGAGCCGCCAGTTGCCGATACAGATACTCCGAGGATTTTCACCAGAGTCCTGTTTGCCGGGTTGTGGCCCTAATACCACTCGGTGGCAGACCAATCCGCCTTGGGTGACCCTACCAGGAACCGAAGTTCCCGATGGCATAGCTCTGACACTACCCGTTGCCAGTGTCCCCACCACAGTGAGTAGGGGATGGACTTTGGGGACGCACATACATATATATATATATGCGGGAAGCTTTATGAAAATAGACAAAAGACGAAGGCAGGTGGAAAACAAACGAACAATTGTATGCGTGTGTGTGTCAGTATGTGTTATATTCACATGTATAAGACCTTCAGTCCCAGATGACCACTCATACCTGCTCTGCATCAGAGCCTTCCAAGCATGCATTGGACTGAATGGCCACAGCCAGACACAGCATGTCACGTCCTCCCCCCCCCCTCCGTGATATCCTTGGTCATCATCGACAACTAGCTAACCATATATGTATGTGTGTGGATATACACACACGCACACACACACACACACACACACACACACACACATATGCCTACACAAATATATTTATATAATTACTTATACATGTAAATATAACAAAAGCATGCATGTGCAGATACACACACACACACACACTCACACACACACACACACACACACACACATTCACACACATGCATACACACATAAACACATTTGTGTGTATGTACACACATGCGTGTGTATGTATTTCAGCTTGCATAAATATATGAGATTTGTATGTAACTATTGTAATTCTATGTAGATATAAGCATCTTGTGTGTGTGTGTGTGTGTGTGTGTGTGTGGTATATATATATATATATTTGAACCACACCTATATAAGCCTCACTGATTAACTGCAGGTAGGAGAAAGAACAGCTGCAACAGCAGATGCTCCAAACACCCGCCTCACTCCCAGGAACCCACAGCAGTTTGGAAAACTGGATGGGTGACAGGAAAAATAATCACATGTACATACAGACATTTTTCTGTACATTTTATTAACCCAGGTAGCTTTCTGTATCTTATATAATGCATATCTTTAAATGGATGTTTGTTTGTTTTCTTTTAATAACATAATTTCTTAAATTCTTCAGCTAAAAGTTTACATGCAGAATCCTTTGAGAAGTAGTAGGGTTTTTGGTTAGGTGATAGCCTAATTAAAAGCTCTAAAACGGGTGTTTCAGGTGTAAAATACTTAACTAGATGTGGCTTAACTAGTCAAGAACTATAACTCTCCTGCATCTGTAGAAAAGTTACCTACCTTCAATTATTTTCATGTAGACAACAGTTTTCTAAAGAGGCTATTTCATGTTTTTGTGTGTATGTGTGTGAGTTTATATTATAAAAATCATGCTGAGTAAGTTTAACATTAATTGTCCAGGACATCAGGGAAAAACAGAAAACAGAAAAAGATGGAAAGAGAAAAGAAAAGATAGGAAAAGTGATAAGGAAAGATGTGAAGTTCCCAAACACTGCAGCATAACAACTACTTCTGCTTGACAACTGAAATATCCTTTATATCATCAAGAATTAGCAATCATTATGTTTCACTGAACTTAATTGAAAATGCTATCATACATAGCATGTGTTACCATGTGTGTTTGCATAGCAAAACAGCAGAGTAGGTAGAGCCATAAAAGCCTAGAGACAGGCCTAGAAAAAGACAGAGCTAAAAGGAAATAGGTCTAGAAAGTGATAGGGCTAGAAAATGGAGGTGCAAGAGACAGGCTTTGAAAGTCGGGGTGCTAGGAATAATACTATGTAATTACAAGAGAAGAAATATATGACAAAGAGAAAAACAGAAGAGGTTTTAACCAATATCTGAAAATCAGATGATCAGAAGCATGATTTGTTCCAGATTGCAAAGCTGTATGACAGTGCGAATAATGACATCTTTGTGGAGAAAACGTTGATGGAATATCACATCACTTATCCCTCTTTAATACTGAGAAGAAAGTGGTGATTGATGGTGATGGTGATGATGATGATGATGATGATGATGATGATGATGATGTTGATGACGACGGTAGTGGTGGTGGTGGTGGTGGTGGTGGAAGTAGCGACAGCGGTGGTGGCGGTGGCGGTGGCAGTGGTGAAGGTGGTGGTGTCAGCAGCAGTGGAGATGATTTTTACATGTTCATCTATGAAACCTGTATTTAAACCTTCAAATTTGTTTTCAGATGAAACTAGGCCATTTGGGCCAGTGTACATAAACAACTTCAAACTTATAAATAGTTGCCTGAGGATTGGGAATATAAAACTCTGAGTAGTGAGGACAAGAGTAAGGGACGTGCACCATTGCAGTATGTTGCTGCATTTACCATTTGTCAGTACATTTCCAGATCATTTCCAGGCAACTCGTTAAGCAGAGTCCCTGTCAGTCCCCATCTCCATGAGACACCTCCTTATCTGCCATGACCATTGGTCGACTAACATGAACCCTCAACCCAGCTGGATCCTCAGTGAAGGAAACACAGTAAGGTCAGACTCAGAAAATTGAGCGACAGGAGTGGCTGTGTGGTAAGTAGCTTGCTTACCAACCACATGGTTCTGGGTTCATTCCCACTGCATGGCACCTTGGGCAAGTGTCTCAAGCCGACTAAAGCCTTGTGAGTGGATTTGGTACACGAATACTGAAAGAAGCCCATTGTATATATACCCAACATCGCTTGACAACCAATGCTGGTGTGTTTACATCGCCGTAACTTATCGGTTCGGCAAAAGTGACTGCTAGAATAAGTACTAGGCTTACAAAGAATAAGTCTTGGGGTCGATTTGCTCGACTAAAGGTGGTGTTCCAGCATGGCTGCAGTCAAATGACTGAAACAAGTAAAAGAGTCAAACAGTTTGAGCTGGTGCTCCTGAATCATACAAGTAACTGGATGCATCCCAGTTTCTGAGTAGAGTCGTTGGTTGGATACAAAAACAACCAATAGTAACCCATAATCCTACAAAGTACTCTGGTACCAAAGGAATTCAGGTGACTCCTAAGGGCCCTGGACAGTGTCCAAGTCTCACACCTATAGAGCAAGATAAGGAAGACCAGATATCTAAAGGCCCGAAACTTTGTCCTCCTGCTCAGATATTGGTAGTGTGAGACACTCTCGTCCAATGATTTAACAACTGCACCAGCTCGTCCAAGTCTTTTTAGGATTTCAGGCTTGCAGTTAATGCCAGTATAAATCTCACTGCTGAGATAAGTGAAGAGGTCAACAACTTCAACATTCCCACCTGCAACAGAGACAGATGATGTGATGAAGGCAGCGAGCTGGCAGAAACGTTAGCATGCCAGGTGAAATGCTTAACGGTATTTCGTCTGCCGCTACGTTCTGAGTTCAAATTCCGCCAAGGTCGACTTTGCCTTTCATCCTTTCGGGGTCAATTAAATATGTACCAGTTATGCACTGGGGTCGATATAACTAACTTAATCCGTATGTCTGTCCTTGTTTGTCCTCTCTGTGTTTAGTCCCTTGTGGATAGTAAAAAATAGGTATTTCGTCTGCCTCTGCGTTCTGAGTCCAAATTCTGTCGAGGGCGACTTTGCCTTTCATCCTTTCAGGGTCGATTAAATAAGTACCAGTTATGCACTGGGGTTGATATAATCAACTTAATCCATTTATCTGTCCTTGTTTGTCCCCTCTATGTGTAGCCCCTTGTGGGCAATAAAGAAATAAGAAACAGATGATGTGGAGTCCTCCAAGAAGCCAGTGAAGGACTACTGGATCCCTGTCTTGACCCAAGAGACTCTAAGGCCAAGTGGTTCTGTTGCCTCAATCAGTGAAAGCAGAATGATTTTTAAGACATCCAGAGACTCAGCAAGAATAACTATGTCATCAGCAAAATCTCAACAATGAGTGCACCTCAACTGAAATGGGCCACCATTCAGTTTAAGTTTCTAATCCATGCAGGCATTGATCAGATTTGGAGCCATGACACAACCCTGATGGACCCCAGATCTAACTGAGGAAAAGTCTGATGTTGAGACCCCCCACCTACCCAATCCGAACCAAACTAACTATTCTAGTGTAAAAGGCCATTGTCAGCTAGATCAGTTGAGGAGGTACACCTCACAGCTCCAGAGTCCTCCAAAGCACATACTTGTCCACCAAGTCAAATGCCTTGCAGAGATCAACATAGGCTGCCAGCATCCCCTGCTGGAAACTCCACTTGCATCCAATGAGTACACAGAGATTCAGGATCCTATCAATAGTTGACCTCTTTGGCATGAACCCTGACTTCTATTACAGTTTTGGATCTACCCACACACTGTAAGTAAATTTTGCTGGATGAAAATTTGTGTGGAAGCACATATGAAAGATCATTCCTATTCTCCAGCATATGAGGTCTGATCAATAAGTATCAGGACTGTTGCCATAGTAACGAAGCTAAAGCACACAGTGCCTTGCTGTTTGACACAGATTGACCTTCAGCTTTGTTGTGCATGTGCATTACGTTTTAACATTCTAGCTCACTTCCACTGTTCACAGCAGTGTTTGGAAGGAAGGTGTGTAGAGTGTGATCGTCACATTGACCATGACAGACAAAGTTGTCATGGCGATACCTGCACAGAGGCCTATGCAGATTTGCAGGAAGTGTATGGAGAGGAGTGTTTGTGCTGCACACAAGTGTACAAGTGGTTCAGATGTTTCCAAGATGGTCAAATAAATGTTGATAATGATGAACCAGCAGAAATGGGAAAAACATCACAGATGTGCATGCAGCTGAGACAGGAAATCATTGAATCATCAACGATGATTTATCAGAGGATGCGCAGATTAGTTATGGTTCAATTTAGTCCATTATCACTGAAGATTTTGGTATGAGACACGTGTCTGCCAAGTTTGTGCCAAAACTGCTTTCAGCTGACCAAAAGAACACTTGGGTTTCAGTTGCACAAGATCTTGATTGTGTCGAAAATAATGAAAACTTTTTGAAAATTTTGCATAGGCCTCTAAACAGGTATCACCAAGTTTTTGGCAAAATTTGATGCAAATTCTCTGCACAACTTTTTCTGTCATGGTCAATGCAACGATCATAGGCTACACACCTTCCTTCCAAGCACTGCTGTAAACAGCAGAAGTGAGCTAGAACATTAAAGCTTAGTGTGCATGCACAACAGAGTTGAAGGTCAATCTGTGCCAAGTGGTTTTACTCTGCATACTTTAACTTCATTACTATGGCAACAGTCCGGATACTTATTGATCAGACAACATAGACTTAATCCTTCTCCCACAAAACTTTCAGGTGTCTTCAGCAGAATCCACTCTTTTGCAAGCATTAAGACCAGGTTTCCTATCTGAAGACAACTTCCTCCTTTGTTTCCACCATTCTTGGAGGCCCTGAAAATAGTCGTTTCTCTTCTGACTAAGCCATTGATAAAATAAAAATAGATAAATAATGATAGTAGTAGTAGTAGTAGTAGTAGTAACTGGCACCAAAAGCTACAAATACCAAACTTCTTTGGAAATATTCAAATGGCAGCAATACTTTGGAACAACTCATGTGTTGAGGAATGTGTCGTGTCTCTAAGCTGCAGGATGGACCACAGATGTGACATAGACATAGATAAATCAGTTAAGTGAATAATAATAATAACAACAACAACAACAATAATAGTATAAAAGATGGGCTACAGCAAATATTCTACTCAATACTACAGATTTGCTTGTCAGTTGTTTGACCTTAACCAGTTGAGCATGTCCCTTGGTGACTGACGATATGTGCATCTCTGATCATGAGCAGAAGTAGTGGGAGAGCATCATAGCCATGTATTGAAAGGAATTCTTAGAGGTTTGGATAATTCACCTTTGGAAACATGGGTGGTTCATTCAACATCCTTAAACAATCCTTATTCAGGGACCATTTGAGCGGGGTGGGCTACTCGGCCAGAAGAAAATTCTAACTGGGTCCCACCAGCAAGGTCATGTGCTGTTTATCTTGATATGAGATCACCATGTCGCGCACATTTGGTTGTGATGCATGTGCCTGGTGTACCCTTATCAGACGGGTAGTCATGATGGGTATACTGGGCTTCGTATATTTTACTCCAGTGTCACTTTGATGGCATGCACTGCTCTCTCACTCAATAATAATAATAACAACAACAAAAACAACAACAATAATAATAAAAATAATAATAATAATAATAATAATAATAATAACAAGAAAAATAATAACAATAATAATAATAATAATAATAATAATAATAATAATGATGATAATGATGATAATAATAATAATATAATAATAATAATAATAATAATAATAATAATAATAATATAATAATAATAATAACAGCAACAACAACAACAACAACAACACAACAACAACAACAACAACAATAATAATAATAATAATAATAATAATAATAATAATAATAATAATAATAATAATAATAAAAGAGATATGCAGTAGCAGTTGTTCTGAAAAGTACTCTTATTCTCTTTCAATCTTACCTCAACATAAAGTTCTGAGTGACCATTCTGGTAAATTATGATATATTATGCTGTATTATGTCACCTCTTAGGCACAAGCATTCTTGTTATTAAATAAATATTTCTACGTATACGTTTTTGTTTTTCTTTTTTTCACATCATGTGATTAAAGTCATTGCTACTGTGTTCAGATTGAACACAAGAGGGTTAAACTGATTTGAAATGAGGAAATTTCATATAGAATTGGCAGAACCCGTTACCTATGTCACTGACTTTCAACTGGAAATTCAGCAGAAGAGATAGAAATCCTGATTCTGTTTGATGTTCAATATTGAATTTAATATGGCCATCTGTAGCATTATGAAAGGTATGGACGATATTGCATATCATTTCATATGATGTTATCATGAGAAGCAGTTTGTACTTCCATGTACATATAAATATAGTTATTATTTATTGGAAGCTGAAGCTTCAGAAACCTTTATCCAAGATTTTGTTACCAACCTTCAGATGATTATGTAGCATTTTATTTCATTATTTCTCTTCTCACTCTTTTTATTTCCCTCTTTCTCCATCCCCTCTCTCTCTCTCTGTTTCTCCCACCCCCATTCCCCACTTCTTAACCAATGCTAGCATGAAAATATAGATGTAAAAATGGATGATCAAACAAACATACACAAACATTACTGTGGCAAGAGAACAACAAGAAACTTAGAGTAATGTTCTGTGAAGTCTGAGATTCCAATATATTTTATATAATGATATTTCTTTACATCAAAAGAGAAGGCAGCACCCACGACTTTTTACAAGGTTCTCTCAAACTGGTTGGATGGAGGAAAGAAGGTTCGCTCAAACTACAGAGCTGGTCTGAAAGCTCACAACAAAGTGGATTCTACTAAAAGCACCAAAAGTGCTGGATAATGATATTAAACCATATAATATAATAGATTAAAGTCCAACATCCAAGAAGAGCATGGCCAGATTTTTAACTCAGATAATATTGCAAAGAATTCTGTCTGATGCTAATGCTTTGCCAGTCCATTGCCTGACACTGATATTTTATTTATCGACTCCATAAGGATAAAAGGTGAAGTAGACCTTGGTGAGATTTGAACTCAGATTTCAAAGCGGCAGGACAAATACTCAGCTCAGGCAGGGGTGAGTGCTTCTCAAGTTCACTTTGCTATCATGTGATTTTGTGTTTAATCCTCCTACGTGGCACCTTGAGCAAGTATCTTCTACAATAGCGCTGGGTCCACCAATGCCTTGTGAGAGGAATTGGTAGGTGAAAACAACATGGAAGTCCTTATGTAAGTACGTGTGTGCGTGTGTGCGCACGCATGTGTGTGTGTGTGTGTGTGGTGTATTTTTATGTTGTGAAGGTGCATGGCTTAGTGGTTATGGTATTCAACTCACAGTTGTAAGGTCGTGAGTTCAATGGCTGCATGTTGTATCCTTAAGACACTTCATTTATATAGTTCAGAAGACCTACCTTGTTTCATTCTGTGTCAAACTGAATTCAAGAGAACTATATTAAGGGTATACATGTTTGTAGAGTATTCAGCCACTTGCATGATAAGTTCACGAGCTGGCTGTTTCATTGATCAGATATATATATAAGACAGGCTTCTTTCAGTTTCACAAGGCTTTAGTCAGCCCGGGGGTATAGCAGAAGACACTTTCTCAAGGTGACACACAGTGGAACTGAACCCAGAATTATGTGGTTAGGGAAGCAAGCTTTTTACCACACAGCCACACTTGCACCTAAGTTCACAAGGGTTGACATTCTTCAGAGTTGCTTGCCACCATCTGAGTATAATGGTAATATGATGCTTCCATTCTTTGTTGACATTACAACCAGTTGTTTTCTTTGGCCACTGGAATAAAAGAGGTAAAAGTTGGCAACAAGAAGGACCTCCAGGTTATAAAATAATGCTGCCCCAAATAAATCTCCACCCATTTCATGCTAGCATGGAAAAATGGGTGTCAAACAAACGAATAAAGATTCTGTCTGATGCTTGAACAGTTCTGCCAATTACACACACACATACACAGAGGCATGCACACAGGCACACCCATACACACAGACATACACACACATGAATGCGCGTGCGCACACACACACACATAGACACAGGTGGGTGGACACACAGACAGACAGACAGACAAAGAGGTAGATAAATACTGAGAGAAAGAGAATGCAAAAGAGAAAAACACAAAAAAAAAATGGGAAGAAGCAAGTGAGACCATTATATAATGGTATCATAATTATATTATGATAGAAATTAATTAATTATCAATGTGATAAAAATCCATGAATGAGTGATTAACTCTATTGACTGGACAAACTTGTTACATAAACATACAAAGCAAATTATAAATGAATTACAAATATATACGCAGGCTATAGTCCAATGATTGAAACAAGTGAACAGAATAAAAGAGTAAGTGCAAGAATAGAGCAAAATTAGTTGAAAGATGCGAAATGTATCCAACAGAAACTATACTCCACATTTTGGATCAGTGCCAAGTAAGTCAAAAACTCATGCTTCTGTAGAAGTGGTTCAGCCTCTCGTTATCAAAACCTAAAGGGCAATGAATGGCAGAACCAGTATAATGATGAACAAAGTATCTTTGTAGTATTTATCCACATCCTTGGAGTCACACAACTGGCACCCATGCTGGTGGCATGTAAAAGAACCCCATTCACTCTGCATTACTTCTGGATATCCTTGTTGATTATTTTGATTACATATATATATATATATATGTATATATAATGGCTACCTCTGATGAATGCAAGGTTACATAATCATATTGTTACCTAACACATCTCCTAGTGTGAAATCGATTGGCAATTTCGGCCATGATGGATATATAAATATTGTACACTTTGATTAATATGTGTATATATGTATGTATGCATATGTATGTATGTATATGTGTGTGTGTATATATATATATATATATATATATATATATATGTATATATATGTGTGTATATATATATATATCTTATATAAATATATATATAGAAACACACACACAGATCTATGTGTGTGTGTGGTGCATGTGGTGTACATGTGTACATCTTTTGTCAGTCAATACAAAAGAAAGATATAAACATCAACAATAAAAAAAAAATCCCCCAAAAAACAAAAACCAATGTTTCTAAATAAAAATACCCTGTGTAGTATTTGTTTCACAAGAATTACACAAACAATGGCAATGCAGTGAACCACTGATCAACTCAATGTAAAACCTGTAACCACTGATGTTATTGTTGATGAAATGAGATATAAAATAAGATAAAAACAACAAACAAATAATCAATAGATTGTTTGTTACTAAACAGCAGGCTGTCCATAATGAAGCAGTTTTATTATCTAAGTTGTTCCAACCATGGCCATCCAATTTTTCCCTCCTGTTTACTCCTTTCTGTCATCGAACTATGGCCAGGCTGGAGCACCACATTGAAGGGTTTAGTTAAACAAATCAAACCCAGTACTTCTGGTACTTATTTTATCGGTTGATGTCTTTTACTGAAACACTAAGTTATGAGAACATACGTGAGCCAACACCGGTTGCCAAACTGAAGGAAGGTGCTAACACAAACACAAAGACACACACATATACAAATATGTGCATAAGTAGAGTCAAGTAGTTTGCTTAAGGGTATAATCTATTGATCACCGGAGCTTCTATAAGGGAAACCTCTATGCAATCACTGCAACTACTATAAATCGTAGCAAAATCCATCCTCTGTAAATCACACCCCTTACTGTCTTAAGAAGTGGAAGGACACATTACACACACACACATACACACTCACACAAGATGGGCTTTCCTCACAGTTTCTGTGTACCAAATCCACACACAAGACATTGGATAAGCACAGGGCTATAGTTGTAGATACCTTGCCCAAGGTACTGCACAATGAGATTGAACCCAAAACCATATGGTTTCAAAGTGAGTCTCTTAACTACACAGCCATGCCCTGTACACTTTTCTTTTAAGACGTATATCTAATGTGTCCTTACATTTTCTAAGACGGTGATTTGCTGCTTCTTGTAGCAATGACTGTACAGAAGTTTCCCTTCTTGAAGTTCCAGTGATCAATAGATTATGCCCTTAAGCCTAACATTTAATTCTACTTTCCACTATGTGCTTCACAGACAAAACAGGCTCTACACTATATTTGAATGGTTAGTTGTAGGAAGCAAGTTTCCCAGTGTTAAAATGTTCCAAACTATATTACCCTTTCTAAAAGAGTAATGAAAAAAAAATGGTATGGTCTTAAATGATTGAAAACAATGTTATAATTCAATTGTAAATAAATTTCCAATTGAATGTAACTATTTTGGGGAAATTTTCTTATTACGTTATCTTTTTAATGGGTCATATACATTGTCATGCAGAATAATGATTTTTCTTTATAGGATTAAGACTACCATGGGGGTTAAGATTATGGAAACCAAATAAGCAATAGCAAATGAAAATGTTTAGGAGCCAGTGGTCTGTAACATTGAAAACCAGGATACCAAAATCATTGTTGTTTTTTTTGTTTGGTTTCATTTTTTTTTATAGATCTAAATAATGCATTTCTATGCATTCATGATATTCTGGATCCATATATCTCTTTTATAGATCCATCTTTTATATCACTTATATGAAGAAGAATCTGAGTTAGGCTGTGGATGTGTAAGGAAAGGGGCTGAAAGGTGGGTGCTTTATGAGAAAGTGCAGGTTAAGCCTGTAGTTATATTTGTTTGCTTTTTTTCTTTAATTTTTTTCTCTTCTTTCTTTCCATGGATTTTTCAGGAAGAAAGCTCTTGAACTTTACATGTTGGTAATGCTGATACTGTAGAAAAGTTGCAAGTCAACACCTATAGGAAAAGCATAAACCAGTGGTTGCTTGACTTGCCAGAAATAGCAGCCAAATCATCTTTAAATCACAGCTTACTCTCTTTAAAAAAAGATAATAGACACATAAGAGGCCTTGAATAATGGTAAAACTGTCAGTTTTATCACGATTCCAGAATGGGTTTCAAGCAGTATGTGCTTGTTAATTGTTATTCTTTATAAATCATCATTGCTGTTGTCATCATCATCACCACCACTGTCAGTAGCACTACCGCCACCATCATCTCTGTCATTATCATTATCATTGTCGTCATTTAAATATCCACTTTTGCATGCTTGCATGAATCAGAAGAAATATGTTGCAGTAGATTTTCTGTGGCTTGATGATCTTCCAGTCACCAACCTTCACCTGTTCCCAAACTTGGTAATATTTCCCCACTGAGTGCTTCCAAACATGAAAGCATGAACTGCACAATGGCTGGACATATTTTCATGGAAAATTGTAAACAAACACAGCCACTTGTATGATGGTGACATTTTGTTTACAATTAGCATATGATGTCAAGACATAAAGACACACACACACATACACCCCCCACCCCCCCACACACACACACACAGCAGCAGCAGCAGCAGGTCTCTGCTTTGAAACTGGGGCTTTTTAATTTTTATTAGGAAAGTTTCCATAAACCCTTAAACTGTGTGCTAATATCAGAGAAAAAAAACTAACCAAGGATGCTCAACAGTTAGAAAAATTTATTACTTGGAATTGTTGAAGAATGGAATAAACTACACACATTTGTTCACTATCAGAACAGGACACAGCTTCCTTAAAAAAAATTCCATACGTTTTGAAATCCTCCAAAACAACTCCTCATGTACCAATGCACCCTTATTCTTTATGGCTTTTAATGTTCACTTTCCCTTAATTTTGTGTTTCATTTTGTGTACTTGAATCAGTTATGCTGTGCCCCACCATTAGTCAATCAAGTCAACTCAAGGACTTGTTTTTTTGTAAGATCCATGTAGCATAACAGTTTGGCAAAGGAAACTGATAGAATAAGTACTGGGCTCAAAGAATGAGTCCTGGCGTTGATTTGATTGAGTACAACCTTTTAAAATAATGCTCCAGCATGGGTGCAGTCAAAACGACTGAAACAGGAATAAGAATGTGTGTGTGTGTATATATACTCTTTTACTCTTTTACTTGTTTCAGTCATTTGACTGCGGCCATGCTGGAGCACCGCCTCTAATCGAGCAACTCGACCCCGGTACTTATTCTTTTGTAAGCCCAGTACTTATTCTATCAGTCTCTTTTGCCGAACCGCTAAGTAACGGGGACGTAAACACACCAGCATCGGTTGTCAAGCAATGCTAGGGGGACAAACACAGACATACAAACATACACGCACACACACATATACATATACATATATACGACGGGCTTCTTTCAGTTTCCATCTACCAAATCCACTCACAAGGCATTGATTGGCCCAGGGCTATAGCAGAAGACACTTGCCCAAGGTGCCACGCAGTGGGACTGAACCCGGAACCATGTGGCTGGTTAGCAAGCTACTTACCACACAGCCACTCCTGCGCCTATATATATATATGTATATATATATATATATATATATATATATATATATATATAGACCCAGGAAAACCTGGGACGAGGTGGTGAAGCACAACCTTCGAACTTTAGGTCTCACCAAGGAAATGACTAGAGACCGAGATCTATGGAAGTATGCTGTGCGTGAGAAGACCCGGCAAAACTAGTGAGGCCATAACCCGTGGCCCCTATCTGGGACGTAGTCAGTCCACCTGTGCATACCTTCCTTCTTGTGACACTTGTGAAGACCTGTTGAGGCAAGTGAAAATCAAGCCAAAATCAAACCAAATCAAAATAGATGAACATCAATGGAATTTGTATCTTTGTGGTACCAGTGCCGGTGGCACATAAGAAAACCATCTGAACGTGGCCGTAGCCAGTACCGCATCGACTGGCCTCCGTGCTGTGGGCACGTAACAAACACCATCCGATCGTGGCCGTTCGCCAGCCTCGTCTGGCCCCTGTGTCGGTGGCACATAAAAAACACCATCTGAGCGTGGCCGTCTGCCAGCCTCATCTGGCACTTGTGTCGGTGGCACATAAAAAACACCATCCGAGCATGGCCGTTTGCCAGCCTCGTCTGGCACCTGAGTCAGTGGCACATAAAATCATCCACTACACTCTCGGAGTGGCTGGCGTTAGGAAGGGCATTCAGCTGTAGAAACACTGCCAGATCTGACTGGCCTGGTGCAACCTTCGGGCTCCCCAGACCCCAGTTGAACCATCCAACCCATGTTAGCATGGAAAGCGGACGTTAAACGATGATGATGATGATGATATATAAATATATATATATAGTTTCGGTCATTTGATCGCGACTATGCTGTGCCCCACCATTAGTCGAATAAATCGACTCCAGGACTTGTCTTTTGTAAGCCTGGTACTTGTTCTAAAGGTTCCTTTTGCTGAACTGCTACGTTGCAGGGGATGTAAGCACACCAATATTGGTTGTCAAATGGGAGGACAAACACAAATACAAACATGCATATAAAAATGGCTTTTTTCAGTTTCCATCTACCTAATCCACTCTCAAGGAGACCTATTGAGTCAAGTACATCAACATCAAAATGGGAATCAAATGGAAATTGTAGTTGTGATACCTGTGCTGGTGGCACGTAAAAAGCACCATCCGAATGTACCCAATGCCAGCACTGCCTTGACGGAGTGGTTGGCATTAGGAAGGGCATCCAGCTGTAGAAACACTGCCAGATCAGAGTGGAGCCTGGAGCAGCCTCCTTGTTTCCCAGACCCCGGTCGAACTGTCCAACCCATGCTAGCATGGAAAACGGATGTTAAACGATGATGATCATGATCATGATCATGAATGTACTCCTGCTGTCTTTCATTGTTGTCTTTATTTGACTTACCTGTCTGCTCTCAGTCCCCTCTTTTAACCTTTTCCAACAAGTTGTAGTGCACCTGAGAACTGTATACAATGACCTCATTATTTACATACACACATGCATATATACATACATACATATATACATATATATATGTATGTGTGTGTATGAATGTATGTATATATATGTGTGTGTGTATACATATATATATATTGGTAAAACGGTAAGATAACAAGTGGATTCCCACTTCGGCATCTGAAACTCAGAGTTTTATCTTGACTATCGAGTAGTGTAACATATTATTTTATATATATATATATATATATATATACATATATATATATAAATATATATATATATATATATATTATATATATATATATATATATATATATATGCATACATATATGTGTGTATGTACATGCATATATATAAATGTGTGTGTGTGCTTATGCTGTATATAAATTCACTGCCTAACAAATCAATGCTGTTGATTGCAAATCCGTCAAGCTTAAAATAAGCTAACTTAGCTAGAAGGTCTCTGAGATACTGAACAGTAAGAATAGTGTACCCTGTTGCATTCACATCAGGTGCTATTCCATATCAGGTCATGTTTGACAGCCAGAACATCCAAATATGAAGAGTCTGCAACACAGATGACCCAACTCCTACTAGTAAAAGGGCTACACTAGGACTCTCTCTCTCATATTCAGAGTTCTCTCAGAACCTGTCCACAACCAAATCATTGTATAACAGGAACTTTCCATGACCTTTCCAGCAATTCCTTATTGGATATTCATTTCTGATTCAAACTTTTAGCAATAAGCATATGATGAATTGAAAACAATGATCACAGTTCTCATCCATTTAATTTTCCATTTGTTTCTTATCACTGCACTGGTGGCCCTTCATCATACATATATACATACGTACAGGTGCAAGAGCAGCATTGGGTAAGAAGCTTGCTTCCCAACCACAAGGTTCTAGTTTCGGTCCCACTGCATAGCACCTTGGGCAAGTGTCTTCTATTATAGACTTGGGCTGACCAAAGCCTTGTGAGTGGATTTGGTAGACAGAAACTGAAAGAAGCCTGTCATATATATGTATGCATATATATATTATATATATATATATATAAGCTTTCGTATGCAGCAGATACATGGGCAACAGGGGCAATAAACACCACAGATACTCAGAAAATAGATTCCGTCACATGCCATGGGAGAAACTAGAAGTAGTTGATAGCTTCCGCTATCTAGGTGACCAAGTCTGTAGTGGGGGTGGATGCTCAGAGAGTGTTACCACTAGAATAAGAATAGCCTGGGCTAAGTTCAGAAAGCTTCTACTTATACTGGTGACAAAGGGCCTCTCACTCAGAGTGAACTGCCATGTGTGTGAACTGCCATGCTTCACGGCAGTGAATCATGGGCTATGACCTCTGAAGATATGTGTAGGTTCGAAAGAAATGAAGGTAGCATGATCTGCTGGATGTGTAATGTCAGTGTGCACACACAACAGAGTGTAAGCACTCTGAGAGAAATGTTGGATATGAGAAGCATCAGATGTGGCGTGTAAGAGAGACGTTTGCATTGGTATGGTCATGTAATACGGATAGATGAGGAGAGCTGTGTGAAGAAGTGCCACTTCCAAACAGTTGAAGGAATCTGGGGAAGACATGGGATGAGGTGGTAAAGCATGACCCTCAAACAAGCTTACAAAGAATGTTGTGGGGTTGACTTGTTCAACTAAAGGTGGTGCTCTATCATGGCCACAATGAAATGACTAAAACAAGTAAAAGAATATATATACACACAAATATATAAATATAAACGATGGAGAAAAATGATGTTAAATAAAAATTCATCATTTTAAAGTGTTAAATAAAGTTCATCATCATATTTCTCTATCATTTATATCTTTTTATTCTCCTTATTCTTTTCTCATGTATATTACCATATGTTCTATATGGTTTATGCTATGAAAAATTAAAGAGCTTTTCATGAATGCTAACGGATTATTTAATTCCATATATCATGGTATATATATATATATATATAATTAATATGCACAAGTCAAATTTTTCAACACCACTACATCACATATGAAAAAGGACATCGCTTAAATGGCAGCCATTTTCAGCTTTGCACACCTGTGCTCTTTCCAAAACTTGCACCATAACACCCTCAAGGGTTTCAGACCCAACTTCTTTGATTTCTCTATTGATGTTCTCCTTCACTTGCACCAGGGTCTCTGATTTGTTGATGTAACCACTCTCTTTCAGGCATCCTCGCAAGAAAAAAATCCAGGCTAGTCAAGTCTGGGGAACGTGAAAGCCATTTAAAGTAGACCTCACTCATGATTCCAGCAAGATGGGGCAACTGCTTCTACCACAAGAGAAACAATGCAGTTGCTTTGGCAGTGTTTTGGAGAGAGAATAATCTCCTTGCTACGGCAATATCAACTGACCTTCACATTGCCCAGACTTGGCTAGACCAGATTTTTTCTTGTAGGAATACCTGAAAGAGAGGGTTTACGTCAACAAACCAGAGAGCCTGGTGCAACTGAAGGAGAACAATAGGTGGAGTGAGTGGGTGGGATGAGTGGGTGGGATGAGTGGGTGGGATGAGTGGGTGGGGTGAGTGGATGGGATGAGTGGGTGGAGTGAGTGGGTGGGATGAGTGGGTGAGTGGATGGGATGAGTGGGTGGGATGAGTGGGTGGGATGAGTGGGTGGGTGGGGTGAGTGGGTGGGGTGAGTGGGTGGGTGGAATGAGTGGGTGGGTTAGTGGGGTGAGTGGGGTAGGTGATCGGGCTGGGGTGAGTGGGAGTTGGGAGGTGTTGGTGCATGTCTGTATACTAATATAACTCAATGTGTCAAAAGAAAACCCCATGTTTTTCATCAGCGTTGAGTTGCTGCCCCAAAGGTAAAGTGAGAACCTGGGTCTTTTAATAAACATCAATAAAGCCAAAGTCCTGGGACTGATATCATCTACTAAGGATTCTTGGTACTCCAAGACGGTACTCCAGCATGGTCACAATTCATTGGTTGAAACCAATAAGTGAATAAAAGACTAACAAAACATAATACAAAACAAGAAAACAGCAGAGCAAAAATAAGTTTAAGCAATAAAAAATGTTGGTGTTATCTGTGACATGTTAGACAGCTCCCGGAGAACAATGTCTTTGTGTGTATGTATCTCAGAGATGTTGTTGTGGGTGGATGTTTGATGAGATTAAGTTTTTGATTCATAAAACATTCTAATTAACTTCATTGAATAGAGAGTAATGTGTTGCTAATAATAATCAATAGCTATATTGCCATTATTGGCATCGCTTGTTATCCCATCAATAAACATCGACAGACTGATGGAGAAAGTTGATGATCAATAATAGAAAAGGGAAAAAAAGATAATAAAAACAACAGCAACATCAACAACAACAACAACGATGATGATGAGAATGATGATGACGATGAAACTTTCTGACATAGGCTTGAAAACCAAAAATTTCAGTGGGAGGGAATTATTGATTAAATTGACACTCAATATTTGACTGCTATTTATTTTATCAATCCCTGAAGATGAAAAACTAAGTTGACCCTGGATGGATTGGAATTCAGGATGTAGAAAATTATCACTAAATACCACAAGGAATTTTATCTAACAATCCAATGATTCAGCTATCATCTGCCCTTAACAGAAATGATAATTTCTAACATAGACATAAGGACTCAAATTTAGAAGAAATGTATAGTTGGTTACACTGGACCCAGCACTTGACTGGTACTTAACTGTATTGACTTCTGGGAGGATAAAAGGTAAACCTAACCCTGGCAGGATTTGAACTCAGAACCCACAACCCATCCCCCAACAACCCTACCACTCACTACAGACCCTGTGGAGGCACAAATTGTGGCTTCAGTTCCTGGACCGGACAATGTGTTGTGCTCTTGAGCAAAACACTTCGTTTCACATTGCTCCAGTCCACTCAGCTGGCAAAAGAGAGTAATCCTGTAACAGACTGGCATCCCATCCAGGTGGGAACATATACACCACAAAACCTGGAAACCAGTCCTTATGAGTCATGTGACTCAAGAACATAACTCTACCTTTTACCTTTTACCTTTTACCGTTACAGACCCCTCCAGCTTCTCTCACCATCACTTGCTATCTCTAAATATCTCCCCTCACACTCTTATAGAACATCTCCTCTATCCATTCTCTACTACTACTACTCCTCCTCCTCCACACACAGTTCCCTGTGGGTAGGCCCTTTCTCTCTCTCATTTTGTCTGTTGTTATCTTTCTCTCCCTCTCTTTCCCACTTTCCTGTCCTTCTTTGTCTCTATAGTATGATAGCTATCTCTGTCCCTCTATCATACTCCAACCTCCCACCTGAGAAGTCTTCATCTTGCAAGTTGCTTGGTAACCCTGGAGGTGCTGATGCCATATAAAAAGCACCTGTGCCAATGCCACATACAAAGCACCCATGCTGGCACCATGTGAAAAGCACCCATGCTGGTATCACACAAAAAGCTCTCATGCTGGTACCACATAAAAAGAACCCAGTGCACTCTATAAAGTGGTTGGCATTAGGCAGGGCATCCAGCCATAGACACTTTGCCAAAACAGACAATTTGAGCCTGGTGCAGCCCTCAGGCTTGGCAGCTCCTGCCAAACCACCTAACCCATGCCAGCATGGAAAATGGACGGTAAATGGGGATGAGGATGATGATGATGATGATGTAAAGGAACTTGACTAAATCCTACAGGTCAATTTGTCTGATGCTCTACCAAGTTTCCATTCCACCCAACAACAACAGTTATTTCAAATATAGGTACAAAGCCCAAAATTTTGGGATAGGGAATAGTTGATTATATGAAACCCAGAACTTAACTGGTACTTTATTTTATCAACCCTGGAGGATTGAAAGATAGTCACCTTCAGTAAGATTTTAGCTGAGAATGTAAAGGGCTACAACTAAATGTCACAAGGTATATTGTTTCACTCTCTAATGAATTTGTCAATAACAATAATAATCCTTTTTACTATAGGCACAAGGCCTGAAATTTTGGATGAGGGAGCAAGTTAATTACATTGGCCACAGTACTTAACTGGTACTTATTTATCAACCCTGTAAAGATGAAAAGCAAAGTCAACTTTGGCAGAAATTGAACTCAAAACATAAAAACGGAAAATATACCACTGAGAATTTTGCCTGCTAACAATTCTGCCAGCTCGCTGCCCTAATAACAACAACAACAATAGTTCTATTCAACATAGGTAGAAGGCCAAACATTTTGTGGCAAGAGAATAGTTGGACTATACTGGACCCTGTTTTACTGCACTGCTTACAGTTTCACATTCTGTATGACCTTTCAGTTACAGTTCATGAAGGGAGACGCACTGCAAGTCACCAGTAAAGTCACTCCTTTTTGGTTTCAAATAAAACCAGCTCTTATTATTCAAAGGAGGCCCCATGGTCAAAAATGCTACTGGCCCTAAGTCTGGACCACCAAATTATGAGGGAAACTATGCAGTAAAAGTGTATTTTCATTGACAAAGGAGGCTACTCAGCATGGCTTGTAGCCAGCAATTACTTGAATTTGTGTTCCCCTGCTCAAAATGTACAACTGGCTGAAAAATCTCAAAGGAGAATGGTCCATTTGTGGTGATAGATAACACCATAAACTTTTTATTCAGGAATATTGCAGGCTGTTTCAGTATCTGGAACTTTTCAGACAAAGAATCCTGTCACATGAACCATTAAAATATGGAGTTATTCTGTCAATAACCTTAATTATAATGTGTTGGTATCCTTTCTTGGCCCTGTTCTTCCAGGTAAATTTAAACTGTGATAAAGAACATTGTAATCTCAAAGCTACATGGCTAATTTTTGTCAATGTGAATAAATAAGCATTATATTTCACAGAGATATCAGAACACTAAAGGGTTATTCCAACATTAGGTAGCTTTATATTTCTAGGGTCAAGCTGTAAAGTATTTACTTAACTGTTAACTGTTATTTGAGCACAACAAAATAAGATTGCTTAGGTACAACAGCAGTATGCTTGTCATGTTTACAGAAGATGTGGGTACAAGTTCTACAGGTAACATTCAACTTTTTCCACCCAAGGGGTTTCTTAACCCAATATTTACATTCTATAAAGGTAGCAAGCTGGCAGAAACCTAAGCACACCAGGTGAAATGCTTAGTGGTATTTTGTGTCTTTACGTTGTGAGTTCAAATTCCACCAAGGTTGACTTTGCCTTTCATCCTTTCGGGCTCGATATATTAAGTACCAGTTGCATATTGGGGTCAATCTAATTCACTGGCCTCCTTCCCCAAAATTTTGGGCCTTGTGCCTACAGTAGAAAAGAATATTTGCATGCTATTATTCACAGGTATATCTACTTCAAGTTCTATTAAAATTAACTTATTTCATGTCTCTAAAAGTTTCTAAATTCATAATACATGCATACATATATATGTATATATATACATTTATATATATATATATATATATATATAATATATATATATATATATATTATATATATATCTATATACACATATATATATATATATATATACATATATATATTATATATATATATATAACGGGAAGCTTTATGAAAATAGACAAAAGACGAAGGCAGGTGGAAAACAAACGAACAATTATATATATGGTGTGTGTGTGTGTGTGTGTGTGTGTGTGTGTGTGTGTGTGTGTGTGTGTGTGTGTGTGTGTGTGTGTGTGTGTATGTATGTATATATATATATATATATATATATGTACATATCATCCAAAGTGTATTGTATTATATATCAGTATGGCTAATCTTACTAATCAGTTTCATGCCGCCATAATGGATATATAATACTGTACACTTGAGATAATACATCCACTCTATTGACAGATATATGAGTGTATTTCTTCCTGATTTATGGACTCTTAGACAGTTTACACACACACACACACACATATATATATATATATATATATATACACATATATATTGCCGTCCAACCCGTGCTAGCGCAGAAAACGGACGTTAAACGATGATGATGATGATGATGTGTGTGTAGGACCATCTCATTACCTGAGTACCATTATCTATCTCTTTGCATCCTTTACAAATCATGTCTCTTTTCCCCGTCCCCCTTTTTCTGACTATATATGAGTAGCCAGGTAGATCCTTTTCAAGAAGCTGTTCTAACCTCCCTTTTCTCATAGTTTACTCCCCTGTCCCCTAGCTTGAAGCTGATCCCACAAACACACACACACACGTGCGCACACACACACACTTCCCCCAGGGTTTGTAGTCCAGTAAGTTATGTGGCAACCTTAATAGTGCTGGTAGCATGAAAAAGCCCTCAGTACATGCCGTAAAATGGTTGACATTATGAAGGGCATCTAATCAAAGAAACCATACCAAAGTAGACACCAGAGCACAAGGTAGTCCTTGAACCCACTGTCAAACCATCCAACTCATACCAGCATGGAACATGGACATAAATTGATGATGATGATGATGATGATGATGATAATGATGAGATAGGTAGATAGAGAGATAGAGAGAAAGGGGAAGATATATATAATGAGAGGGAGGGAGACTAAGATACAATATCAACCAAATACTGGATTCAATTTAATCAATTGACCCCTCTCCCTAAATTTGTGATATTGTGCCTATGTTGTTTAGGGCATTTCAATAATAGTAACTACAAGTAAAGGAACTGGCCAGCTAAAACATACCATCTACTTACAGAAAGGAACTCATATCCAGGAAATGTGTGAAATATCTGGTAAAGAGGCTTTCTTGATTAAGTTTCAGATGCTATGGTGTGGACATATCATTCGCACAAATACAAGTTGAATACCAAACCAAATCTTTTATGGTCAGTTTGTAAACTCATGACACAATGTAAGCCAGCCACTTCTACAGTATAAAGACAAATTAAAAAATAAATTGAAACACTTGAGCATTAGGAAAGCAAAATTTAAGTAACTTGTGAAAATCTGTACAGATTGGAGGAGAGAATGCTTTTTCCAGCTCCAAATTTTTGAAACTTTAGGGATACTTCATCAAGAACAGTTACAAGGAAATTGGAAAAGAAACCAACAGAACCTGCAAACCACTACTGTCTGCATTGTGATTTCTCAGCTAAGGCACGTAAAAAGCACCCACTACACTCACGGAGTGGTTGGCGTTAGGAAGGGCATCCAGCCGTAGAAACACTGCCAGATCAGACTGGGCCTGATGCAGCCTTCCGGCTTCACAGACCCCAGTTGAACCGTCCAACCCATGCCAGCATGGAAAGCGGACGCTAAATGATGATGATGATGATGATGATGATGATGATGATCACATGCTGGTTTGATAAGTCATACTCATGCTCATATCCATACTGCTTTTGGTGGCTTAAGGAATCACATGAGGAGTTACCAGGTGAAGTGAATGAATTGCAAATATTGGTGACTAGCATTAATGGTAATGTGGGTGTGCTGTTGATTGTCTATTTGGTTGGATTCTTCTCCTTGTTGAACACTCATGCATCATCTTCGACAGGAGAGTCCGTCATTTGTGTGTGTGCATGTGTGTGCATGTGTGTGTGCATTTGTGTGCATGTGTGCATGCATGTGTGTGTGCATGTGTGTGTGTAATAACAGTTTGATTCAGCAACACATGACTTACAATTTTATGGGTGTGTAGTGTAGGACATATCCATCTCATCAAATTCTAGGAGCAGCTCCCAGCATCTGATGAGATGGACATTGTCCTACACACCCACAGGGCTTTAAGTCATGTGCAGCTGAGTCAAACTATTATTCAAACAATTTATGCAAAATATATAAAACACCTATCAAAAGTATAGTGTTATTTACTATTATTTGCTCACTCATATTTGGTGTGTGTGTGTGTGTGTGTGTGTGTGTGTGTGTGTGTATGTATG
>NC_043004.1:105463824-105481324 GCF_006345805.1 Octopus sinensis | reverse complement strand
TGGCCAGCTATGTCATGCAACAGATAATAGAGATGTTAAGAATCAAATGATGCTTGCTCTTGAATCTGAATCTTTTTAAAGTGAGTGCCAATCCTACTCTCGAAACAATGTATGCACTTGTCCAAAAAGAACAACTTGTCTACATCATTACATACAAATGAAGTTACAGACGTTATATCAGTTTTCCTTCTCCTGTATACATACATATGAGGGGGTGGGGGGTGCTGAAAAGTTTCTGACTTAAAGGGCATCACAAAAAGCCTTGCTGGAGGACCAACCTTCTGAGTTCTTTTACAGGGCTTAGAAAAATTGAAAGACCAATGCAATAAGTGTGTGAATCTAAGAGGAGAATATGTTGAATAAAATCATAATCATAGGCGCAGGAGTGGCTGTGTGGTAAGTAGCTTGTTTACCAACCACTGCATGGCACCTTGGACAAGTGTCTTCTACTATAGCCTCGGGCCAACCAAAGCCTTGTGAGTGGATTTGGTAGACGGAAACTGAAAGAAGCCCGTCGTATATATATATATATATATATATGCATGTGTGTGTTTGTGTGTCTGTGTTTGTCCCCCCAGCATTGCTTGATAACCGATGCTGGTGTGTTTATGTCCCTGTTACTTAGCGGTTCAGCAAAAGAGACCGATAGAATAAGTACTGGGCTTACAAAAGCATAAGTCCCGGAGTCGAGTTGCTTGATTAAAGGTGGTGCTCCAGCATGGCCGCAGTCAAATGACTGAAACAAGTAAAAGAGTAAAAGAGTAAAAGAGTATACTCCTGTATTTTCTTTTACCCACCAAAGCCAAGAACTTTTCAGTCCCCACCACCTTGTATATATGTATACACACACACACACACACACACATATATATATATATATATATATCATCTTCATCATCATTTCATTTCTGCTTTCTATAATAGCAGGGGTTTGATAAGTCATTGCTTCCACAGATTGGTGCTGATATGTGTTATTTGGCTGAATGTCTTTCCTATCACCTGTGACTTTAAAGAGTATGATTGTCTTACTCCTTTCTTGCTTTCATGAGTTTTCTGCATTCAAATCCCATGTCTCACTAAATGGGGGTATTGCAAGTCTGATACAAGCATCATACAATCCATTCGCCCTTCTACCTGAGTGAAAAGGCCATCTTTGTCAGCTCCTTAAACTTTCTCCAAGTTTTTATTCTGGATACTCTTCTTTCAGAACAATCACTTCCTCTGCAAATGATGTTACCTAGGTAACAAACCATCAACTACTTCTAATGAGTCAACTATGCATTTAAGAGAGTATATAGCTATTGTGCTGTTAACATGTATTGTCTCAATGCCTTTGATTCTATTACAGCTCTTCTATGTCCAAAGCTAACAATAGGCAAAACAGCAGAGTTTATATCTACTCCTTTTCTGCATTTTGAGCATGACTATTTCCATTGTGATACAATACTTTTTAATATTGTTTCACACCATCAAAAGTAGTAACCCTGCCTTAAGGTGTTGAAATCATGATGATATCTGATTGGTAGCTGATGAGGGTAATTCATCAGTTATATAAAATGTATTTTTGGCTCTCTCAGTTACGTCTCTGCTCATTGTCACTGTCATATTTGATTTGTTTGTTGTATGAAGAGAATTCAATATTGCTTACTATATAGTATGTGTTAGAGATTAGTAAGGTGATTTCATATTAGGGTGATACTATTTTTCGAAATAGTTACAGTTTATCAAAACTGCAGCATTATTTCATGGCAAATACAAAATACACATGCACACACACGCACACACACACACACACACACACACACACACCACACACACCACACACACAACAGGATGTAGTGAATAGTATCACATTCACTATTCTTCATAAACATTTCAGCAGGCGTGCACCAGTCCAAACAATGATTTCAATTGAAAAAAACCCATAAAACCTTAGTTATATTAAGTCACCATAGTAATTTACCTAACTGCACTAGTGCTACACTTAAGACTATGCAAAACGTGGGATGTTTTTCTGCTGCATCTTGTATGTATGTTTGATATGTATATCATCATCAGCATCATCATCATTTAGCGTCCGCTTTCCATGCTAGCATGGGTTGGGCGGTTCAACTGGGGTTTGTGAAGCTGGAAGGCCGCATCAGGCCAGTCTGATGCTGGGTGTTTCTACGGCTGGATGCTCTTCCTAATGCCAACCACTCTGTGTGAGTGTAGTGGGTGCTTTCATATATATATATATATATATAATAATATATATATATATATATATATAGTTATCCAAACAAGAAAGCACAAAAAAAACAACAACGCGAGGACGTGGAACAAATATAGTATTATTGACAATCAATGTATGTATGTATGTATGTATGTATGTATGTATATATGTATATGTATGGCATGTATGTATGCATGTATGTATATGTATATATATACATTTTTTCTGTTAATTTTGCAGAACATTGGGAATAGCTAACATCTAGTTGACTTTCATGCTTTCTCAGGAATTAAACACATCATTTAAATGAATGAAGCTGACTCTTAGGAAGTTCCTGCTTGCTTAGTTCCTGTATATATCCATGAGGCAGTGAGCTGCAGAATCGTTACCATGCCGACCAGTGTCTGGCAACATTCTGTCCACCTTTATGTTCAAAGTTCAAATTCCTGTGGATTTAATTTTGCTTTTGTAGAGGTGTGTGGCTTAGTGATTAGTGTGTTAGACTCATGATCATAAGATTATGGTTTCGATTCTTGGACTGGGTGATGTGTTTTGTTCTTGAGTAAAACACTATATTTTGCATTGCTCCGGTCCACTCAGCTGGCAAAAATGAGGAATCTTGTGGCAGGCTGCCATCCCATCAAGGTGGGGAATTTATATGTTGTGGAAACCAGGAAACCGGCCCTTATGTGTCAGTATGACTCAAGAAGATAACTTTTTACTTTATATATATATCCATATGCATATATATGTGATGCATACCATTTCTTCATTGGACACTAAACTCTGCTTGCGAAGACCTGTTGAGGCAAGTGAAATCGAAATCGAAATCAAATTCAATGACTGGCATCTGTACTAGTGGAGTGCTATGAGCACCATCCAAGCATAATCGTTGCCAGAGCAGCTAACTAGCTTCCATGCCAGTGGCATGTAAAAAGCACCATTTGAGCATGATTGTTACTGCCTTACTGGCACTTGTGCCAGTGACACATGAAAAAACATTTGAGCGAGGTTGTAGCCAGTGCCGCTGGACTGGCTCCTGTGCTGGTGGCACGTAAAAATCACCATTTGAGCATGGCCATTGCCAGTACCATCTGACTGGCCCTCGTGCTGGTGGCATGTAAAAGCACCCACTACACTCTCAGAGTGGTTGGCGTTAGGAAGGGCATCCAGCTGTAGAAGCTTTGCCAGATCAGATTGGAACTTGGTGCAGCCACTGGCTTCCCAGATCCCCGGTCGAACCGTCCAACCCATGCTAGCATGGAGAATGGACGTTAAATGATGATGATGATGATGTATACATACACACATATGCACACGGGCACACACATACTTGCATACATGCATACACATTTTTTTTTTTCCAGGAAGATGTTTATGCCATTAGTTTTACATTGACCTATCCCTTGCAAAAGGACATTTTATAGACAGAATACTGCGATTCAAGAAATGAGTTTTGTATACACAGTATGAAATTGATGCTGCTTTTCAATTACATTAAGGATGCAAATGTCATGGAAATAACTCAACAATTTATAAGGAAGAGATCAAACAAATGGGACCCTCATTTATTTAAATCAATACAAGAACTTTATGCTCACACACACACACACACACCACACACACACACACACACATGCATTGATGCTAAATCCCCAATAAAAGAACCTTGTTTCTGGTTAAGAAACCAACAGTTTATCTCCATCAGCAAAAAGTTTGGAAAATAAACTGGAATATACATGTATACACAGATACTCACAGGCATACATACATACATACATACATACATACATACATGCATACATGCATACATACATGCATACATGCATACATACATACATACATGTACGTAAGGCTACCCTGTTGATGTTTTCTAAATCCCAATGTAAGTACCTTGTTTTTGAGTTAGACACCGGATCGTTCTTTATTTGTGAGAAATTTGAAAAATAACCGGTGCATATACGCATACATACTACACACACACTCACAAAGATATACCCATATACTTACATACATACACTTTGCACAAGCAGCAATATCAAAGGTTTTATGCTTTCATATCCTGTAATTTAAAATTCCTACATAACGCTGCATCTCTCTCTCTCTCTTTCTCTCTCTGTTTGTCTCCTCTCTTTCTCTCTCTCTCTCTCTTTCTCTCTCTCTCTCTTTCTCTCTCTCTCTCTCTCTCTCTCTCTCTCTCTCTCTCTCACTAGCTCTTGCCTCTCTTCTTCTAATCCTACCACTATTATTTATTCTTTACTATTTCATCCACATGAATCTCTCAAATCAACTTGAAAATCGATTAGAAAATATTTACATCCACTGTATATGAACAGAGTTAGTATAAAATATTATTATAGTTAATTTTCATTTTCTACTTTATAGATTGAAGACAGTAAACAAGAAAAGAAGGAGAAAATGTTCGTTTGAATAAACAGTTTATTACGTTCTCTTAGGAGAAGAAAATTAGAAAGTGTAAGCAACAGTTTAAAGAAATAAAAGGCATTGAAATATAAGCATTTGTGTGTGTGTACATGTATGTATGAGCATGCGTGCATGTGTGTGGGCATGTGTGTGTGTGTGTGCATGTGGACGTGCACATATATATGTATGTACACACACATATACGCAGTGAAAGAGGAACACACAACAGAAAGAGAGGAAACTATAGAAATGTATATATGAGTGTAATTGTGTATACATGTATATATATACACATATACATATATATATATAGTTGTGTGTGTGTTATGCGTGTGTATTTAAATATATGTATACACACACACATAATATAATGACGATAACGAACTTACATGTACAAATGTATACGTAAATGCAATGCAGTAAACACACACATATAAATATATATATATATATAATCCACATTTATACACATAGCTCTTTCACTCTCTCGCCCACCTCTTGCTCTCTCGTTCTCTATAATGTGCAGATATGATGGAATATTAATGAGCTGAGAGAAAAACTAAATATAAAATGAATTAGATGTGGAGTGCAAGAGAGAAGTCTACGTTGGTATGTTGGTATGGGCATATGATACGTATGAAAGATGAAAGCTGCTTACAGAAGAGTCACACACTCAAAATGAATGGAGAATATGAAGAGGAACACCAGAAAAGACTTGGTATAAAATGGTCAAGACTGAACTCAAGATGCTACTTCTCTAGCAAAATATGACAAAGGCCATATTCACTGATAATTCATGACACTGGAGAAGACTTAACAAGGAAAAGAAACCCATCCACAAATGTAAGCATATATATAAAACGAGCAAAATGCCCCCCACCCCTACCCCCGTCCAATGGCTGGTGCTGAGTTGTCAAACAGTTAAACCAAATCTTCTCAAAACAACTTGTCCGACCGTCCCATAGGCCTCCCCTTTGAGAAACACTGATTTAACCTAAATTTGAGACACCAGCAAAAGAAGAAATAAAGATAGACTGTTTTTCTATTCTAAAGAAAAACGATTTTATTCACACAAATATGCAACCGAAGAGTTTAAAGTACCAGTAACGATAAGGCTGTTGACTGGGAGAACACAAACATGGTTTAAACAGTAAGCTTGGCAGGAAAGAAACGTGCCTTTAAGCTGTACAAAAACAACAAAAAATGGAAGGTGCAGTTATGTACAGGTTGACGGAAGAAAAGCAGGACAAAAACAGCTTTATCGATCACATTCTCTCCTGGAATCGATTTTTGCAATTTCTCCAAGACTTATACATTCCTTGAAACCATCAGTATCTACATATCAAATCTGAGCGCAATCGGATGGAGGATGCCCAAGATCCCAGAAGACACACACACACACACACACACACACAGACAGAACGGATTTTATATAATAGATATAATATATATATATCAAAAATGTGACCGCGTGTGTATTGTTGGTGATTTTTTTTTCTCCGTCTTCCCTGCCTTGGATCTTTCCTTTTCCTATGTTTCTGACGAAGAGCTCCGCTCGAAACGTTAAATCCTCCTTCCTTCTTTCCTTTCCTGAGCGTCCAATAACACTATACTTGTTCCACGTCCTCGCGTTGTTGTGTTTTCTCTTTGTGTTTTCATGTTTGGATTAACTACATACATATATATATATATATATAATATATAATATATATAATTTGCTGTTCCATGATAGAGAATTCAACAAAAAACGTACACCATCTGGTGAGAAATAAATATTATTTATTTAAAGGGCACAATACATGTATTTAAGCACTACTAATAGTTTCATATGTTGAGAAATACTCAAACATATTCTTCAGGTGCAAACCACATATCATAACGAACTAAAAAATTTGAATAATAGAAGAAATGTAAAAAAAAAACTGAGAAGGCAGCATATAGAAAATGCAGAAAGTAAAAAACAGAAAATGGAAAACAAAAAATGGAAAATGAAAACAAAAACTAAAATATAAAAAATAAAAAGTAAAAAGGTAAAAGAGTTATCCTCCTTTGACCTTATATGATAAGCTGGAAAGATATCAAGTTAGTCAAGAATAGGCAGAATTTTCCAATTCTTTGAAATACACAGACATGCAGGAAGTAAATAGACACCTTTAATTTTCAAAATTTCTGATTTAAGTGTCTTAATATGTTTTCAGCGGTGCAGAATTTACAATGTAATTATTCTTTTTCATTCCAGGTGCCATTATATTGAACATTTGCAAAGAGTGACCATGCTACGCACAAAAAATTCAGCAGAACTGTCAGATTTTCAAAGAGGTCATATCACTGGGCAATCTGAGGCTGGTCTTAGCCAGTGAAAAATTGCCAAAAAATCTTCAAATTCCTCTTGCTACTGTTAATAGAATTATAGTGCAATTCAAGAGCCAAGGAAAAGAATCAACAGATTCTCATCTCAGCCAACCTGGGCCCTCAGAAAGTAGCTTTGCTGTTTGAAGAGAATTGTGGAAAATGAACCCCATTCGAAGGCTTTTAACATTGCAAAACAGCTTGAAGTTAGTCCAAGAACATGTGTTACATATCTGCATAAGCTTGGGTATTATGGACGAGCAGCTAGAAGATGACCTTTCCTTCAACCAATTAATATCAAATATAAGATTTTGAAAATTAAAGGTGTCTATTTATTTCCTGCATGTCTGTGTATCTCTTCCAGTCTGTTTTTTTTTTTAACCCTGCCAAGGAGGTTATATTTTTGCCGGCATTGGTTTGGAAAATTGGGCGATTTTCAGCATATGTGTATATGGGGGGAAAATGAGCTGCTTGGTGGAAGTCTGCGCTCTCCGAGTGCTTTTCTAGTTGCATAATTTAGATGATAACATATTCACTGCACCCTGCATGTATATATATAGGTAGAAAGGCAGATGAACACAAATAGGCTGAATATATATTTTTTCTTGACAATACAAAATACAGAGTATGGAAAAAAGAAATAAAGTAAATTTACAGAATTATCTTAATAGCTTTTCTCAAGCTCACCATGTCTTATGCTGTAACCACATTTATATATAATAAAAACCCATAATGTCATGGGTGTGTATGATAATATTAGTTCCTATGGATTTGTTAGGCAATGACAGGTTAACCTCAGTGGAAGAAAAATAGTAAATGCCAAACAAATCCATTGGAACTGGTGATGCTACACACACCTTTGACATCATGGGTATTATTATGTATGACCATAGTTACAGCATATGAACATAGTTACAGCATAAGCCATGATATTCCTGAAACAGCTGTTAAGATAAGACTATTATATAACTCCTTTCATTTACTGTGTTTCTTTTTCTTATACTCTGTTGTATTCCATGAAAATATACACATTAAGCCTACTTGTATTTATCTTTCTACCTCCCTAACAGTGTGATAAGGATTGTTCTTATAGACAACTTTCAACACCAGAGGCACTAACCCAAGATAAACGAGTTGGAATTAAGTTCTCAAATATCTGAGCACTGCACTGTGATATCAATACTATGCTTACTTTGCATTCTCCCACACACACTATATATATATATATATATATGTGTGTGTGTGTGTGTGTGTGTGTGTGTGTGTGTGTGTGTGTGTGTGTGTGTATATATATATATGCACATACACACACACACATATATAAACACATACATATATATATATACTATATATTTTTCTCTTGTAATCTAATTATTTTTCCTCTTCATCTCACTATGGATTGAAAATTAATGATAGATGACCTCAACAAAATTGTTAAGATGTTAGCTTTGAACTTGGTAGCAGCATCTTTCTATTAAGTTTCCTGCATTATGTACATAACAACAACTTTGATGATTTTCATGTGGTCATTTATTGTTAGTTTTGAATCCATATAAAGTTGAAAAGAAACAATGATAATTTATTAGAATAGAAGAGAAAAGATAAAAATATATAAGTTCAAAAATAATATATATATATATATATAATATATATATATATATATATATAGTTATCCTGTCTTTTTTGTGATAATTATAATATTTCATCCAATGTAGGTTGCTTTTTGACTTACTCTTTACTCTTTTACTTGTTTCAGTCATTTGACTGCGGCCATGCTGGAGCACCGCCTTTAGTCGAGCAAATCGACCCCGGGACTTATTCTTTGTAAGCCCAGTACTTATTCTATCGGTCTCTTTTTGCCGAACCGCTAAGTGACGGGGACGTAAACACACCAGCATCGGTTGTCAAGCAATGCTAGGGGGACAAACACAGACACACAAACACACACACATACACATACATATATATATATACATATATACGACAGGCTTCTTTCAGTTTCCGTCTACCAAATCCACTCGCAAGGCATTGGTCAGCCTGGGGCTATAACAGAAGACACTTGCCCAAGATGCCACGCAGTGGGCCTGAACCTGGAACCATGTGGCTGGTAAACAAGCTACTTACCACACAGCCACTCCTGCGCATTGACAATTTATGTATTTTCTCTCTCTCTCATAAAGCTGTTTGATTCCCTTGTAATATTGCCTTGAGTCTTCACTCACTCACTCTCTCGCTCACGATGCATCCAACCATTTTGGCTCCCACCACCTGTACCAGAAACTTCTCTACCTAAAACCAGAAACATCTATTCTCTACTGGAAACTGTTGTTGTCTATCAGAAACCCCTTTTCAGTACCGTTCGTCTCTACTGGAAACTCCTTTTCAGTACCAGAGACCTCTATTCTCTACAGGAAACCCTCTCTTCTCTTCCAGAAACCTTTTGTCTCTATCAGAAACCTCTCTTCTCTCCTGGAGACCTCCCTTCTGGTAACCTTCCTTCTGTCCACCCCACCTTCCATCCATTCCAGTGCTCACTCAATGATACTACTACAATACAAATGTCACAGTTTGCACACTTAGCACTGAAATGTGATTGAAGAGTGCCTATCAAATAATTAACTAATTCACTAATCAGTTATCATTCATCTGTATATTAACAATGGTTGTATACCACACCCTCTTTTGGTATATGCAGCAAGTGTGACACAAATAAATGATGGTAGTTCCAATAATGAGGAGGAAACGGCTGCTGGAGTTTTGCGATGCAAATAACCTAATGATCTGCAAAACCAGCTTCAGGAAACCAGCCAGTCATTTGATAACCTATCGATCTGGTAACCAGATTGACTACATGCTCACTAAGAAATGCAGTGGAGGGCAGCGGACTCGCGGTCATAGGATCGCGGTTTCGATTCCCAGACCAGGCGTTGTGAGTGTTTATTGAGCAAAAACACCTAAAGCTCCACGAGGCTCCGGCAGGGGATGGTGGTGATCCCTGCTGTACTCTTTCACCACAACTTTCTCTCACTCTTATTCCTGTTTCTGTTGTACCTGTATTTCAAAGGGCCGGCCTTGTCACTCTCTGTGTCACACTGAATATCCCCGAGAACTACGTTAAGGGTACACGTGTCTGTGGAGTGCTCAGCCACTTACACGTTAATTTCAGGAGCAGGCTGTTCCGTTGATTGGATCAACCGGAACCTTCATCGTCGTAACCGACGGAGTGCTTCCACTAGGAAATGGAATATTGTTTACTCATAAACACAAAGACCCTTCACAAGGGAAGAATGTACTGCTCAACAGATTAGTCGTTAATGACTTCAGACCTCAGGTTAGAAGGATTCAAAGAGGCAGACCAGCCTAGAAAAGAAGAATTTGTAAGCTTAAGAGTCTTTTGAATAGTCAGAAATTTAGGGATGTCCTAATTGATACATCTGGTGAGAGGGAGAGTAAATGGTAAACATGTAACATGGAGGACAACTGGAAGTTTCCACAGGACAATTTACTGAGAACCACAGTCCAAATTTGTGAATGGTGCCAAGTCCCAGCCAGACCTAGGGTGACATAGTAGTGGAAGAATATAGTAGGCAGGGTCATAAGTGCAAAGAAATAGGTCTGGAAGGACAGGAAGAGTTAGGGTAGCAGAGAACTATAACAAGTAGCAAGAAGAGAAGGGGGGTAACAGGTATATTTGGCTAGGGAAGAAGCTGACAGGAAGGAGTTTGCCAATGTTCTGTAGTGTGAGGACCAGAGGAATGAGGGGTTCCAGATTGCAAGACAGAGAAAATTGTGATGTTGTAGGAGGGAAGTGTGTTTGAATGAATGACAGTACACTTGCACTTAATAATTCTGCAAAGAAATAGGTGTGGAAGTGTCATTATGAAAGGCTGCTAGATGTGGAGAATGCATGAGAGAAGGAGAATCAACCTAATGTGGACCCAACAGAGGGACCAGCTAACCAAATTGATAGAAGCATGATAGTTAAAGCAATTAAGGATATAAAAACTGGGAAAGTTTCTGACCCATCAGGAATTGCCGAGAAGATGCTTAAAATATCTGAAAGAATAAGATATGGCCTTGTCACCCATATAGGGAATCTGATTGTTCAAAAAGGGACAATGACTGCATTATAGTCAACAGAAAGGTGATGCCTCAGACAGAAGTAATTACAGAGATACCATATCTGGGTCATGTGATGCATAGTAAAAGACATTTTGGAGGTTTTGGAGTCACTGTTGTTGTTGTTGTCACTGTTAAGGCTGTTGTTGTTTATTTTGGACTACATTGTGCAACATGTCCTTTCTTTGAAGTGGGGATACTTTTGATCTTTTTCAAAATAAAAGATGTGATCTGGCTTCCATTTCTAGCTAATTTAACCCTTTATCATTTAATCTGACCATATTCAGCCCAAATATTCTACCAGTGTTATCTTAGATCCAACCTCTCACACCTATCCTACAATGTCATTCTAAGAATAAACAATCACATCGTTGAAATCTCAATGCTTTGAGATAATGCATGATTAATTCAAGACATTGTGAATAATTAAGAAAATACATTTGACAAAGAAATCTGAATGCTAAAGGATTAGCTCATTGTGTTTATGGTTGGTGTTAAATTCCCTAAGCAAGTGCTTAGACCTATGATTAAAATGGTATGTCGACCATGACCATCCTACATTTTTGCACTATTACACATCTACTCCGTACTCCAAACTCACTCCTGTTCCCTCTGTTATTATTGGTCTAGTGATAGTGGCAGTGATTATTCTATCTTCCTCCGACAATTTTGACATTCGAATCTCACTGAAATATTATTAAGACTCACGTCAGTTCTTTATATATTAAATGCTTTTATTCAATTCATTGCTTGTCTTTCTTCCTTTCATGGATCTTATTTTTTTAGATTCTCTTTCCATTTTTTGTGATTATTTTTTAAAGAAATTATTGAGAAACTATGGGGATCATTCCTACCCATTTTGTATCTTAAGGGTTCACACTGATCTCATCACCACTTTTTCGGTTTTATTGCTTTCTAGCTCCACATGATCACTCCCAACTTAACCTCTGAGATGTGAGTAGTCATGTGCATTCTGTACAGCAAGAAACCTGTTCTGCTTCAGCCCCTTTCTCTCATACTTCTTCTTTCTTTACTCCTCATTTCCAAGCATGAAGTTGCCTCCCTGGGGTTTGTGGTCCTGCAAGCTGAATTGTACTCTCACTGGTATTGGTTGCATGAAGAAAATCACCCAGTACATGTTGCAAAGCGATTGGTGCCAGGAAGGGTATCCAGCCATAGAAGCCATGCCAAAACAGTCACAGGAGCACAATGCAGTCCTTGGATGCATTGGATGCTGTCAAACTATCCAACCCATGCTAACTTGGAACATGGCTGTTAAATAACAGTAGTGATGATGATGGTGGTGGTGGTGGTAATGGTGATGGTGGTGGCAGCGGTGGTGGTGGTGGTGGGGTATTGGTGGTGAGTGTATTTAAGTCTCAGTCTTTCTTTCTGCCTTTTAAGACAGCAGAATGTGATTTGGGGGAGACGTGGCTCCTGTTTCTAGCATCTTGAATAACTGTATAGAGGACCCCTCTGTGTTGGTGTGGTTCATGTTGTCATTGCAGTATTGCTCCAGAGTAGCCTTGATCAAGAAATCAACTTTATGATGAAAAAAACCTTTCAAACAATTATAATGTGTCTAAGTAAAAGTAAATCTCCTTCTTGAGTCATCCTGACTCATAAGAGCTGGTTTCCCAGTTTCCATAGCATATTTATTCCCACACCTGGAAAGGATGCCAGTCCGTCACAGGATTATTCATTTTTGCCAGCTGAGTGGACTGGAACAACATGAAATGAAGTGTTTTGCTCAAAAACACAACACATTGCCCTGTCCAGGAATTGAAACCACAATCTTACGATCATGAATCCAACACCTCTAACCACTAAACCATGCACCACCACAGAGTGTATCTAGGATGACACTACACGCTATATCCTTCCTTTCTCTCTCTTTTGTTTTTATGCAAATTTTAAAATTCTGATTCATGATTTAAGGAAGATTTAGCTGCCTTTTTTTAATTAAGTCAAAAACATAGAGTCGCCCATAATGGCTTGAGTTTTTGGAGTTCAGTAAAGTAAAATGAAATAGAATGGTAACTGAATGAGTTAAATAAAAATAGAATGGAAGAATCTCCAGAAAATATTGCTCTGTAGGATGAAAAAGAGAGAAAGAAGTGTATAGTGGTGGGAGGGACACTTCATGCGAGGAATAAATACAGTAAAACAGGCATAGAGTTTACCAAGTCCTTTAATATTAACATAGATGGAAGGCGAGAAGATCACTTCAGTTCTGTTTCATTAGAACAGATTATTGCTTCTGTTATATTTCATTAGAATGGATTAAGTGAAAACCATTTGGAAGTGGATCTTCATGTTTTGTTGCATTGGTCTCTTGATCTGCTCCGATAATGCCATGTTTATTGATTTGCATGATTCAAGTGATAGATTCCAATGTTAGTTTACCTTCGTATTATCTCACAATCTTTGGCTTCCTCTTCTTCCTCTTCCTATTCAGTTTGGAAAATTCCAATTTCTATCACTGCCGTTCTTTATTTGTTTATTTATATATCACCTCTGCCATCTCCACCACCACCACAACCACCAGCATCACATTAATATTGTTGTTGTTGTCGTTGTTGGTACCCTTATCGTTTTCCACCTTCTCATCATCATCATCATTTGCCTCATCCTCGTCACTACCACCACCACCACCAACAACAACAACAACAGCATCAACAATGACAACATCAACACCATCCATTCTACCCCATCATGGTTAACACCATCGTTACCACTTTACTCATCACTATTGCTATCATCATGCTTATTGCTGCTCTTATTATTACTATCCAAATCATCGCCATGACCACCACTACCACCACCACTGCCGCCGCCGCCGCCGCCACCACTACCACCTCCACCACCATCACCATCACCACTACCATCACCATTGCCACCATCGCAACCATCACCACTACCACCACCAACACCACCACCTCCACCACCATCACCATCACCACTACCATCACCATTAGTACCATCGCAACCACCACCACCACCAAAACCATCACCACCATCATCATCATCCTCATCATCAGCATCATCATCACCACCACCACCACCACCACATTTCCTCCAAGTGAAAATAAATTATTCATCACAACAAAATATGTTGTCAATTCATAATGTTCTTTTTTGCAATTATTGTTGTCGTTATTGTTGGTGTAGCAGTAGTAGCAGTGATTATTCTATCTATATTCTACAATTTTGATATTCAAATCTCACCGGAATATTATTAAGACTCACGTCAGTTCTTCATGTTTTCAATGCTTTTACTTGATTCATTGTTTGTTTGTCTTTCTTCCCTTCATGGATTTAATTTATATTTTTTAGATTCTCATTCCATTCTATTGTGACCATTTTTTAAGGAAAGGAAAATTACTGAGACATGGGGATCTAAATGAGATTTCCATTTATAGAAAAATATGTAAAAAAATTATTTTGATTTGGGGGTCAGAGAAAATAAAATTATTAAGGCCTTGCTAACTATAAATAGGCACAGAAGTGGCTGAGTGGTAAGAAGTTTGCTTCCCAACCACATGTTTCTGGGTTCAGTCCCACTGTGTAGCTCTTAGGGCAAGTGTCTTTTACAATAACCTTGGACTGACCAAAGCCTTGTGACTGGAGTTGATATTTGGAAACTGAAAGAAGTCCATCATATATATACATATGTATGTTCTTTTATTCTTTTACTTGTTTCAGTCATTTGACTGCAGCCATACTGGAGCACCACCTTTAGTCGAACAAATCAACCCCAGGACTTATTCTTTGTAAGCCTTAGTACTTATTCTATTGGTTTCTTTTTGATGAACCACTAAGTTACAGGGACATAAATGCACCATCGGTTGTCAAGTGATGGTGCATACATACATGCATACATACATACATATATATATATACAACAGGCTTCTTTCAGTTTCCATCGACCAAATCCACTCACAAAGCCTGAGGCTGTAGTAGAAGACACTTGCGCAAGGTGTTACACAGTGGGACTGAACCCAAAACCATGCAGTTGGGAACCAAGCTTCTTACCACACAGTCACTCCTGTGCTTTATATGTATACATACATATATCTGTCTATCTATCTATCTATCTATCTATCTCTCTCTCTCTCTCTCTCTCTCTCTCTCTCTCTCTCTCTCTCTTCATATATATATATAATATATATATATATGTATGTATGTATGTATGTTGTATGTATGTATAATATTTATATTAGAGGAAAAAGTAAAACCAAGGCAGGATGAGTATTTCAAGTCATTTAGAATAATTTAGTTAGGGTAAGGTGTATTTGAAGTCTTACAGCCGTTTCTGGGATAACACAAGTGGTAGGTTAGCATCTCCATGCACTGGGTATTCCATCATCAGAGACAAGGTATGAATATTTTAGAGAGAGAAAATCTACAGTTTACAATGATTAAATAGATTCACAGTTTATAAGGAATAAAATGCAAAAATAAAGAAGTAAATAGAAGAATAGAGTAAAGGTAGAATATTCTTGTATTTACTCCTTTATTCTTCTATTTCATTCCTTATAAACAGTGAATATATTTTATTCCTTGTAAACTGTCAATTTTATCTGTCTAAAATATTCATACCTTGTCTCTAATGATGGAAAACCCTGTGCGTGGATATTTTAATCTACCATTTGAGTAATCCCAGAAATGGTTGTAAGATTTCAAATACACCTTACCCTAATAAAATTATTCTAATTGATTTGCGGTACTTGTTCTGCCTTGATTCTGCTTTATCCTCTAATATAATATATACCTGCTATGACAGGACTCTAATACAGATCCCTAGATCCAGCCTCAGCTGTGAACTTGGAACCTGATGGACAACCAACAATAGCACTTATTCAGCATACCTATTCGTTTAGATCACCACACCATAAAAACCCAAGTAATTTACAGACTTTTTTTGCAAAAACAAAAATAAATTTTAGTGGGTGCATAAAATTACATGAGTAGATCATTTCTAGAATTTTTTTAGAAATATTTTTCTTGAAAAATGATGTATAAATGTAAACATTTGTACTGAAAGTTGACTCATTTAATATCAGAATAGGTTTTTACAGAAAAAATAGTATGAAGTTGACATTTATTTATACTGGACAGTATAATGCTTACATTTTCTGTATAAATTTAATAAAACCATTAAAGGGTTAACTACTTTTTGAAGTTTGAGGTTTATGCTGGTAATCACAGTCCGGGCCATATTTTACATTGCTTAGAGTTTCTACCCATCACAATGGAGCCTAGCAATTTCCTTAAATAGATCAGTTTTTCTCTACTTAGGAAGTCTAGCATACGTTTGCCTCCAGGAAGCTATTGCTTGCTTTCTCTGCATTTGGACAATAAAATTCCTCACCACTAACTACCAGCCACAACCTGCTCTTACTGCATCTGATACCGACAACAACATCATAATTCATCCTTGCACATGTAAACTTACTAAGTGAATATGACTTAGCATTCCTACAGAAACCTTCATTTACCTTGTACGATGTTTAATGTCATTTCACATTCATGTTGAATTATGCAGCAATCTTATGTTCTCTTCATAGAACACTTGTAATGTATGTATTATCAGTTCTTTTGGTATCGTAGATTTTTGCTATTCTTGTTTATGTCTCCTCACAGACGTGTACATTCTAACAAGTCGCTTCTTAAACTTCGCACCTCTCTTGTTCAATAAACACTGAGTTAAACTTGCGAAGCTGTTTATTTTCTCTTTTTGATTTCTAATGTTTATTTTAGGGGGTTACCAAACTATCAGTTTGGTCCCCTGGCTAAAACAGTAATGACAAATTTTAAAGTTTGCTTGACATTTTATAAGTGTGAAATTTCGATACTCCGTATCAAAGGTTCTGACAAGAAAAGGCAGAAAATCAGAGCTTGAGACAAGAAGGCACTTTCAACCAATTAGAATTCTGTTCACATAATCAGTTTCATCAGTCACCTTTCTCTGTCAGTTGAGTAAAGTGTCATCCAAACTGATGTTTATTGGTAATTAAACTTATTTTGCAACACTTGTGCATATTTATCAGTTTTGTTTTTGTTGATAAGAATTATAAACAACTTTTCCTGCGATCGTGATTTGAGAAGACATATGCTAAAGATCGGATATAATCTCTTGTGGGTAAGAAATGTAAAATAAAGTTTATCATAAAGAACACAAACACTTTGTAATTTAATAGCTTTCAATGTGATACCTGTTGAACAGAAATTATTTTTATTTAGTGAAAATTTAATAAAATCTAATCATAAGTAAGTGAAATTCTGCTAAACACAAATAAATTGAAAACCATTTTTCCCCTGGCCATATCGGCAATTCTGTAAACTTTGGGTGTGAATTTTACACAAGTAGAAGTTTATTTAAAAAATTTT
>NC_043004.1:105447869-105457869 GCF_006345805.1 Octopus sinensis | reverse complement strand
GCTGGCGGACGGCCACGATCGGATGGTGTTTGTTACGTCCCCAAGCACGGGGGCAGTCTATGTGGTACTGGCTACGGCCACGTTCGGATGATTTTCTTGTGTGCCACCGGCACTGGTACCACAAAGATACAAATTCCATTTATGTTCATCTATTTTGATCTGTTTTGATTTGATTTGATTGATTGATTGATTTGATTTTCACTTGCCTCAACAGGTCTTCACAAGTGTCACAAGAAGGAAGGTATGCATAGGTGGACTGTCTACGTCGCCGGGTCTTCGGATGGTGTCTTTATGTGCCACCGACACAGGTGCCAGATGTGGCTGGCGAACGGCCACGATCGGATGGTTTTCTTGTGTGCCACCGGTACTGGAACCACAAGATACAAATTCCATTGATGTTCATCTATTTTGATTTGGTTTGATTTTCACTTGCCTCAACAGGTCTTCACAAGTGTCACGCGTGTCACACACTTGCCTCAACAGGTCTCCACAAGTGTCACACACTTGCCTCTGCCTCAACAGGTCTCACAAAGTGTCACACACTTGCCTCTGCCTCAACAGGTCTTCACAAGTGTCATAAGAGGGAAGGTAAGCACAGGTGGACTGACTACGTCGCCGGGTCTTTGGATGGTGGTGTGTTTTTTGTGCCACCGACACAGGTGCCAGGTGAGGCTGGCGAACGGCCACGATCAGATGGGTTGTTGTGCCCACAGCACGGAGGCCAGTCGACGGCCACGTCGGATGGTTTTCTTGTGTGCCACCGTTACTGGAACCACAAAGATACAAATTCATTGATATTCATCTATTTTGATTTGGTTTGATTTTCACTTGCCTCAACAGGTCTTCACAAGGGTCACACACTTGCCTCAACAGGTCTCCACAAGTGTCACACACTTGCCTCTGCCTCAACAGGTCTTCACAAGTGTCACACACTTGCCTCAACAGGTCTTCACAAGTGTCATAAGAGGGAGGTATGCACAGGTGGACTGACTACGTCGCCGGGTCTTCGGATGGTGTTTTTATGTGCCACCGGCACAGGTGCCAGATGAGGCTGGCGAACGGCCACGATCGGATGGTGTGTGTTGTGCCCACAGCACGGAGGCCAGTCGATGCGGTGGTACTGGTTACGGCCACGTTTGGGTGGTTTTCTTGTGTGCCACCGGCACTGGTACCACGAAGAATACAATTCCACTGATGTTCATCTATTTTGATTTGTTTTGATTTGATTTGATTTTCACTTGCCTCAACAGGTCTTCATAAGTGTCACAAGAAGGAAGGTATGCACAGGACTGACTACGTCCCCGGTCGGGGCCACGGGTTATGGCCTGACTAGTCTTGCCGGGTCTTCTCATGCACAGCATACTTCCATAGGTCTCGGTCTCTAGACATTTCCTTAGTGAGACCTAAAGTTCGAAGGTCGTGCTTCACCACCTCGTCCCAGGTTTTCCTGGGTCTACCTCTTCCACAGGTTCCCTCCACTGCTAGGGTGTAGCACTTTTGCACACAACTATCTTCAGCCTTTCTTGTCACATGACCATACCAGCGCAGCCGTCTCTCTTGCACGCCACAACTGACGCTTCTTAGGTTCAACTTTTCTCTCAAGGAACTTACACTCTGACGATTATGAACACTGACATTACACATCCATCGGAGCATACTGGCTTCATTTCTTGCGAGCTTACGCATATCCTCAGCAGTCACGGCCCATGTTTCACTACCATGTAGCATGGCTGTACGTACACATGCATCATACAGTCTGCCTTTTACTCTGAGCGAGAGGCCTTTTGTCACCAGCAGGGGTAAGAGCTCTCTAAACTTTGCCCAGGCTATTCTTACTCTAGCAGTTACACTTTCAGCACACCCACCCCCGCTACTGACTTGGTCTCCTAGGTAGCGGAAGCTATCAACTACTTCTAGTTTGTCTCCCTGGAACGTGGCAGAAGTTGGTCTCTGCATATTTCCAGTGTTTATTGCTCCTGAGCATTTGCCACAGACAAAAACTATTTTCCTAGTTAGCCTTCCTTTGACATTGCTGCACCTCTTATGTGTCCATAGCTTACACTTGGTGCATCTTATAGAGTTTCTACCTACACCTTTTTTACAGATCGAGCAGGGCCATCTACCTGAAGGCGTTTGTGATTGATCTACCTTCCTATTAGAACTTTGGTTTTGGCTAGGTTGATTCTAAGGCCCTTCGATTCTAATCCTTGTTTCCACACCTGAAACTTCTCCTCCAGTTCTGATAGTGACTCAGCAATTAGAGCAAGGTCATCAGCATAGAGGAGCTCCCAGGGGCAACCTGTCTTGAATTCCTCCGTTATTGCCTGGAGGACTATGATAAATAGGAGGGGACTGAGGACTGAACCTTGGTGGACCCCAACCTCTACCCGGAATTCTTCACTGTACTCGTTGCCAACCCTCACCTTACTAGCAGCGTCTCTGTACATGGCTTGAACAGCTCTCACCAACCATTCTTCTATCCCTAGTTTCCTCATTGACCACCAGATAAGGGACCGGGGGACCCTGTCAAAGGCTTTCCCAAGTCAACAAAAGCCAGGTACAAGGGCTTATCTTTGGCTAGGTATTTCTCCTGCAGCTGTCTTACCAGGAATATAGCATCAGTAGTACTTTTCCCTGGCACGAACCCAAACTGCATATCATCTAAGGTAACTCTCTCTCTAATTAGTTGGGCTACAACCCTCTCCGTAACCTTCATTACCTGATCCAGCAGCTTGATGCCCCTGTAGTTATTTGTCTCTAGGCGTCGCCTTTACCTTTGTAGCAGTTGACTATTATGCTGCTACACCAGTCATTGGGTATGACCCCCTCGTGTATCACCTGTTAACTATACGGGTGACTAAGCTATAGCCGACACCACCAGATATTTTGAGCATCTCTGCAGTAATTCCTGATGGGCCTGGGGCTTTCCCTGTTTTCATGCTTCTAATTGCCTTATCTACTAAGGAACTGTTAACTCGGATTGCTGGTCCCTCTGTTGAGTCGACATTCGGCAGACTCTCTTTATCCCATTCATTTTCTCATTCAGCAACCTTTCATAGTGGCGTCTCCAAGCTTCTCTCTTTGCATCCTCATTAACGCAAGTGAACCATCCTCCATGCGAACACATTTCTCTCCTACCACGTCACGATTCTCTCTCACACACTGTCTTGCAACACGAAATACCTCAAGTCTTTCATCCTCACGACGCAGGACATTGGCAAATTTTTCCTTATCTGCCTTCCCTCTGGCTAGATAGACCTGTCTCCTGGCTTCCCTTCTGGCAGACTGATACACTTCCTGCTACCACCGTTCTTCCAGGCCTTCCAAGCCTGTTTCTTTTGTCTAATAGCCCTGTCAACAATATTGTTCCACCACCACGTTATTTTGGGTCTTAAGGGGACTTTGCACCAGCCACAGATCTGGTCAGCGGCTTTCAGCAGGTTGTCCCTCAGAAGCGTCCAGTTGTCTTCTACCCCATGCGTAGCTATACTCCCTTCCATTTCGTAAGGCTTCAAATAACATATCTCTAAATCTCTGTCCATTCGCAGGTCTTTAAGCTTCCAGACCCTTCTTCTCCATGTTGGTCGTCTTCTAGTCGCCCTCTTTGTCCTGATCCTAAAGTCACTAACTACCAGTCTATGTTTGGGGGTGCATTCTTCACCTGGGAAGGTTTTGGCATTTATAAGCAGCCATCTTTCCCTTTTTCTGGCAAGGATGTAGTCGATTTGGCTAGTATGCCGGCCCGATCGGTAGGTGACCAGGTGGCTTGTCGGGTTCCTGAGTTAGTGTGCAAATCATAAGACTATTCGCATCGCAGAACTCCAGCAGCCTGGTTCCCTCCTCGTTGCGGGAACCATAACCGTAGCCTCCATGTACGCCATGGAAGCCCCCAGCACGTCGTCCAACATGCCCATTGAAGTCACCAGCCACAAGAGAAGGTCCCTGTCGTTCGTCAATGATGTGGTCTGCAGTAGGGTGTCATAGAAACAGTCTTTCTGTCCATCAGGTAGCCCTGGCTGAGGGGCATAGGCCGATATAATAGTTGCTAAACTATGGTGGAGCACTAATCTAATCTTAATTATTCTGTCACTTACTCTGACTATATATATATATATATATATATATATATATATAAATAAATGTGTGTGCCACAGTTCTTTTATGTCTTGCTATCCTGTCTCCAGTCTGTTTGTTGGTTAACTACAATACTAAGATTAGCTGCTGACATTGTATTGGTCTGATCAGTGTACAAAGATACAACTATGTGACTGATTAATAATGGACAGTTTTCAAACAACCTCCCACCATAGCTATTTTCAAACTCTTTATTTTCTATTGTTTTTTTTTTCTATATTTCTTTCTTTGTTACTTCTTCCCTTTATCTCACCCTTGAATCTCCAACTAATATCAAAGAGAAAATTGAAATTTGTAACTCATTAAAAACAATTTCCTGATGAAATTTTATTATAGTAATTTTTTTAATAAGAAATATTGAAACAGCTGTAGGAATGACTGTTTTGAAACATGACTGGTATTGTTTTCTCTTGTTCATTCAAATTTATGCGTGTGTTTATATATATGTATATGCATATGATTGTGTGTGTATGTGTTGTGTGTGTGCGTTTGTGAGTGTGAATATCCACACATGCATATATTCATCATATGTACTGATGCAATTATAATATATATATATATATATATATATATATATATAGATATATATATATGTATATATATATATACACACTATTAATCTATTTGTTGTCTACACACCTGTCTTTGTCTTGTTGTTTTTTTGTGAATTCTCCCCTATATATATATATATATTATTTATATATATATATTAATATATATATAATATATATGTATATATATACACACATATACATACACAGGGTGCAGTGACTATATTGTCGTCTAAGTTACACAAAACTGACATCTCATATTAACAGATATATTTACCAAAATTACATAAAAATATCTTGAAATACTAAAGAGTAAATTTATTCAATAAAATCGCCATTGGCTTCAACCCCGGCCTCCAGACGACCTTGGAATCTCCTGCAACTCTTCTGGACAGTCTCTTTGTTTAAGTTGGTGATAACTGCCATAACTCTTGCCTTCAGGTCTGTTTCATGTTACAAACAGCTTTGCTGGTCTCTCGCTCGACAGTACCCTGTATATATCTGTATATATATATATATATATATACATCGAACTAAAAACTCAAACTAACAACAGAATACATAAGCAGTTTATTACTTGTAATATAGTATATGCACTGAACACATTGAGGTCCTAAAGAGTAAAATTGAAAAAAATTCAACTTTTAAAATCTTCTCAGCAATGAGTCAAATTACGTCTTGGCTATGTAATTGGCAATGATAAATACTCTAAAGGAACAAAGCTTTATTCTGTTTAAAAAATTTTTTGTTTTTGTTTTTCAATTTAAAAAAAAATAAATTTAAACAGTTTAAAAAGAAAATCGTAAAAAGAACCATGTTACTCAGCAAAACCTGACTCAGCAAAACCTCTCCCAGAAATTAGTAATTTTTTTGGTAAACTAAACTATGATAACAAAAAGACAGTGTTGGAGAATTAGATATTGTTGCTGTTAATGAGTTTAACATAACTGTGACATAACTAGATAGATATATTATTGATATTATTTAGTCCCATGTCAAATCTGATGAAGTAGACATTTGATCAAAATCATTTCATATGCACCCATCCCAACTTTACATGGGTGTCTACAACTATATATTCCAATGTACCCCTTTCTCTTTCTAAGACAATAGAATATGATTTAAAAGCAATTCAGTTGTTATTTCTGGCAGATTGAGTGACCACATAGAGGCTCTCACAATGGCTCATATGCAGAGCTAAAAATGCACAGTGCTTTGTTAGAATAGAGTATAAAATATTGCAGTGTTTTATCTGGAAATGGTTGTGGTGGAGAAGTTTGTGAGTAGGGTGGATTGATGGAAGTGGTCATGTTTGTGACAGGTGGGGTGGGTTAGCCTTGATAGTGATAATGCCACAGCTTAAGGTGAGGTTGTGCAAATACCTCTTGTATCACTTCAATACTGTGTAAGTATATATATGTGTGTGGTGTGTGTGTGTGGTTGTGTGTGTGTGTGTGTGTGGTGTGTGTGTGTGTGTGTGTAGGCGCAGGAGTGGCTGTGTGGTAAGAAGCTTGCTTACTAACCACATGGTTTCGGGTTCAGTCCCACTGTGTGGCACCTCGGGCAAGTGTCTTCCACTTTAGCCTCAGGCCAACCAAAACCTTGTGAGTGGATTTGGTAGACAGAAACTGAAAGAAGCCCGTCGTATATATGTATGTATATGTGTGTCTGTGTTTGTCCCTCCCAACATCGCTTGACAACTGATGCTGGTGTGTTTACGTCACCGTAACTTAGCGGTTTGGAAAAAGGGACTGATAGAATAAGTACTAGGCTCACAAAGAATAAGTCCTGGGGTCGATTTGCTCGACAAAAGGCGGTGTTCCAGCATGGCCGCAGTCACATGACTGAAACAAGTAAAAGAGTAAAAGGGTATATATATATAAATATACAGAGAGAGAGAGAGAGAGAGAGAGAAAGAGAGTGAGTGAGGCAGATGGCTGTAGGAATGGTTATTCAGTAAGAAAGACAGTACTCAATACTTGTAGTCAAATTTCTGAAGAATTAGTAATTAACTAGAAAGAAACTTGAATAATGAAGATAGGAAATGTTATATCTTTACTAACACGCACACATACAATGATAATAGGATCATCAACATCATATTCAACATCAGCATTTCGTGTATGCTTTCCCATGCTTGCATAAGTTGGATGGCTGTTCTCCAGCAAAGCTTTTCACCATTTATTGCAGTTACTTGTCATCTCCTTGGTGAAGTTTAACCTCCTGGAATCAGATTTCACTACTTCTGTTCATGTCTTCCTCTTCTTGGTTTTCCTCTTCTGTATGCTCCATCCACTGACATATCTTGGCAATTCTTTGCTCTACTGTCATCCTTCATACACATCACATTTCCATATCAGTGCTGTCTCTTCTCGTCTCTCTACAAGTTTTTCTCTCAGATCATATTCTATTGTTCATATACATTTAATATTACACGTCCAACAGAGCACACTCATCGCATTTCTTTCCAGCCTCTATGCATCCTCCTCATTTAAGGCCCATATTTTGCTGCCAAGGGACATTGTTCTTTATGCACAAATATCAAATAATCTCTTCATTCACAAAAACAATCCCTTTGTTGCTGGTAGCTGCAACAGCATCCTACATTTTCCCACCCACTTCTTGCTGTCGCTACTATGCTTTCAGATCATTCACCTCTGATGCTAATTAGATCACCCAGGTACCAAAAGTTTTCAAGTTACTTCTAATGTGTCTCCAGTACAGTTGATATCTTTTACTTGCTTCAGTCATTTGACGGTGGCCATGCTGGAGCACTGCCTTGAGGGGTTTTAGGCGAATAAATCGACCCCAGAACTTGTTTTTTAAGCCTAGTACTTATTTTATCAGTCTCTTTTACTGAACCATCAAGTTACAAGGATGTAAACACACCCAACTCCTGTTGTCAAGCAGTGATGGAGAGGACAAGCACAGACACAAGGACACACACACATAGAAATATATACATATATATATATGTATATATGTATATATGTATATATGTATACTGGCCCCGTGCTGTGGGCACGTAACAAACACCATCCGATCGTAGCCGTTCGCCAGCCTCGTCTGGCACCTGTGTCGGTGGCACATAAAAAACACCATTCGAGCGTGACCGTCTGCCAGCCTTGTCTGGCACCTGTGTCGGTGGCACATATAATCACCCACTACACTCTCGGAGTGGTTGGCGTTAGGAAGGGCATCCAGCTGTTGAAACACTGCCAGATCTGACTGGCCTGGTGCAGCCTTCAGGCTTGCCAGACCCCAGTTGAACCGTCCAACCCATGTTAGCATGGAAAGCGGACGTTAAACGATGATGATGATGATGATGATGTGTATATATATATATATATATATATGATAGGCTTCTTTCAGTTTCCATCTATCAAATCCACTCACAAAGCTTTGGTTGGCCTGAGGATATAGTAGAAAACACTTGCCTGAGGTGCCATGCAGTGGGACTGAACCCAGAACCATGAGGTTGGGAAGCAAGCTTGTTACCTCCCAGCCACACCTATTTATATTTTGTCATTGCTCTGAACATTCTAACCTATTGATAAGTATTCGTGGAGCACTTTTGTGATTATATATCAGTATCATATGCACATAAGTATGGCTGTATGCTCAAGAAGCTCACTTTGCAGTCATGTGGTTCTGGGTTCCATTCCACTGTGAAGCCCCTTGGGCAAGTGTCTTCTACTTAGCCCTGGGCTGATTAATGCTTTGTCAGTGAAACTGTGTGGAAGCTTGTTGTGAGTATGTATGTGTGTGCATGTGTGGTGTGTGCATGTGTGTGTGTGTGCATGTGTGTGCACATGTGTGTGTGTGCTATATATATATTGCAAATAAGAAAATGGAGAAGCACAATAGTTGGTTCATCAACTTTAGGACGTTAAAGTGTTAACTTATAGATAGATAGATAGATAGATAGATAGATACACACACACACACACACACATACACACACCACACACACACACACACACACACAACACACACACACACACACTAACTCAACCACAAACACCAGGAACTTTCTTAATTCAAAAAATCTTGTTGCTTTGTTAGCAACTGGCTTGAACTCTCTCAAGAAGAACTTAAATAAAACTCAAAGAGAAATCATGCTTACATGCAGAAAGATACATGCATGCATTGCACAGTGGAATTAACATCATAACTAAGCAGTCTGAAAATGATATCATGTTATTATCTATCTCTGAGACATGATGTTGTGGCTAAAACATTATATTGTGAGATCTGCAAGAATGGTAATCCCGAGGAGACAAAAGTAAGATTCAACAAATATGTTGAGGGCATAATCACTCATCATAAACTGAAAGAACATTGGGGAGGTGTCCCTTTCAAGACTTCAATAAAATGCAAGCACAACAGACCAGACATGATGAGATAGGACAGAAAAAAGTAAGTCTGCCTGGTAGTTGAAATCAATTGCCCTGCAGATGTCAATATAATGTTAAAGATTAATGAGAAATAAGATATCTGTGCGGAACTGAGGAGAAATCTGCAGTTACTCCATCCAGACTATAGTTTTAAGTTTCTTTCAGTTGTATTTGTAGAAATTATATTGAAACACCAGGCTATGTGACTAAGTACCTCAGTACCATTCATGAAACTCTGCATGTAATAAGATTCACGTTTACAATGTCCTCTATGCATGTTCTCATATGGACATACATATGTATATGCATTTGGTATGGGTGCTTGTAAAAAGCATTGGTGTGGGTGCTGGTGCCACAGAAAAAGCACTAGTGATGCTGCCGTGTAAAAAGCACTCAGTACACTCTGGAATTGTTTGTATTAGGGAGTGCATCCAGCTGTAGAAACCAAGCCAGAACAAATTATGGAACCGGGTGTGGCCTTTCCCTCTGGCCAAAATAGGAACAAAAAGAAAGGTATCATATCTGGTTGTGTACCAGACAGGGTTTCAAAATAGTAGCATTTATCTCTAAATGAAAAGTACGAGGAATTGAGAGACTAAGGATATTACAGATGCAGGCATAGGAAAATGGTTTAGAAATTTGCTTACCAATCACAAGGTCTTGGATTTGATACCACTGTGTGGCATCTTCAACGGGTGTCTTTTAGCAAAACCTTGAGAGAGCCCAAGCCATGAACATGAAACTGGGGAGACAGAAATTACTTGGAAGCCCCATAAATGGATTGTATTTATAATTCTAAGAGCTAGTTTTGTTAGGGAAACTATAATGCTGATTCTCACTAAGAATATACTTTAAAGGTACACATGTATGAGGATTACTCAGCCATTTGCATGCAATATGAATGAGCCTGGTAGTTTA
>NC_043004.1:105430369-105442869 GCF_006345805.1 Octopus sinensis | reverse complement strand
CTTGACATTAATTCTAATAATAATTTAGTCACTGAATGTTAAAATTGATTTTCCAAATAGTCAAGAATTTAGAGATATATAGTGAAATAATTCTAAGATATATATATATATATGTATGTACATATATACATATGTTGGGTTATCGGAAAAATTTTTTACTACTTGGCTCTCATTTATATGTCTGGAAAGTGGTAAAATTTATTCAAATTTCAAAAACAAACAAAAGTTGCAGCGGAAGAATATAGCTACAAGAAAAACCATAAAATGCTACAATAAAAATGTTTTGTGCATTAATTCAAATAACATTAGAAAGGATTAAAATAAATGGAAAGAAAAATCGAATTTGTTTGACAACCTTGTATATATATCATCATTATCATCATCATCATCATTTTTTAACATCTGTTTTCCATGCTGGCATGGGTTGGACGATTTGACCAGAGCTGACAAACCAGAGAGCTGCACCTGGTTCCAGTTTGATATAGTTAGATTTCTACTGCTGGATACTCCCCCCCCCCAACACCAACCAGTTCACAGTGTGTGCTGGATATTGTTAAGGTGGCACTGACACCAACACTTTCACATGACACCGGAATGAGTGGTTTTTACATGGCACCAGTACAGGACTTTGCAGGCCAATCCTCTTCACTAGCAGATGTGACCTTAACACTTCTGCTGTGAAGGAAGGATCTTCTTAAGTACAGCAAGGCGCCAGGTATCTTGGTCCTTTGTCATCTCATTTGAAAGGTTCAGCACTTTGAGGTTGTCCTTCAATACTTTTCCCCATGTCTTCTTGGATTACTCTGTTCCAAGTCCTTATATGTATATATATATATATATACACACTACATATGTAGGAAATTCTGTCTGTGGGTGTGTTTGTTGAGTTGTTAGCTAACTCCTCCTACATCGTTTTATTGATTTTGATGAAACTTAACACGTGAGTAGAACTCATGTGAGGAAACCTCATGGCATACTCAGATTGTTGAAAAAAAAAATCGATAATAGGGCCCCTGGAAGGATCCTTATATATAGCCAAGGGAAATATCCCATTCATTTTCCTAAATTATTTGGTAACAATGAAATTAAGTATGCTTATTTCTTAGTATTTGAACAGTTAGAGTTATTTTTTTTGCAATTTATCCTGTACAACCCTTAAATAAGTAAATAGTATTTTCCTAAACTATATATCCACTTATTTCAGTTAGTGACTAATTCATGAATATACCAACACTAGTGCCCCTGAGGGTAATTTTCTCTGGGAATGCACAAAAGCCCTTTTCAGAGTTATTTACATTGAACTGTTATTTCATATCTGATTAGCCTGTTATTACGTAACATGCTTCATGATTTTATTATACATACCTTATTAGTATTTCCTCCTATGTTCTATATACTCTGGGAACACATTAAAGCCCTTTTGGGGGCTACTTTATCTGAATTCTTACTATTGGGTAACTAATTTCATGTTATTGTATAATTAACCTCACAATTTGGGTATTCATAACTTATTGGGAAATCCTGAAAACAAGATCCTGTGTAAGACAGTTCGGTATTCTCTGTATTATTGGATTAGTGGAATAATTATGAGAATAGAGCCAAGAGATAAGCCCCACTTTCCCAGGAATTACCGGGTACGTCAGCTAGTATATATTATATACGTATATATACATACATAACATATACATATATAAATATGTGTGTGTATGTATGTATGTATGTATTCAAGTAGTATATTCCTGATTATGGCATATAACAGATCAGAGTTATGGTACAACAAATGTGTTTTTCTTGGACTTTCTTTTCCTTCTTTCTGGACTTTTCCTCTTTCCCCCTTCTGACGAAGATTTATGCTCTAAATGTCACACCCCACTGATTTTACCATCTTAAACTTTCTCTGAGCACCAACCTGATACATTCACTGTGTAAGTCCTTTTGACTTACGTTGTTTTTCCTGTTTTTGTTTTTATTTTTGGTTTGCTCATATATATTTTAATAATTTGTTTAGGCATAGTGAGACTAATAACCTGGTGTAGAACTCAATTATATATGAGTATAGAGTGGTAACAGAAAACAAAGATATGAAACTGGAAAAACCAAATGTTATGTAATGAACTTCATTAGCTTACAGTTGTTTCTGCTATAGGATGTGGTTGACTCTTAGTTGAATACCAGGACAGCATTCTATAGTTTCATCAGAGTCTTGAATATACAGAGCACTTTATTTGGTAAAATTACATTTTCAGAACATACAGGCATTATGAGTGAGAAATTTTATGTTGATAGCTATGGAAAGTTCCCTCCCAGGGTAGAAAAAAGTATGCAAATTTACTTATGCGCTTAGGGTAGAATTAAAAGGGAGATATATGGGTAGACACACACACTTGTTCATATACATATCTATAGACATACATATATGTACACAAATGTACTCAGACAGACATTTGTACACACATAGGGTAGTGACAGGGGATTTTCATATATATTTATATACAGTCACTCATATGTGTGTGGTTTAAGTATGTCTATATGTTGAACACCACAGATTCTGAAGTAAGAGACAAAGAACAAAATGCTTGTAGGGTCATTGAGATTGTTTAAGAGATAATAGAAGAACTGGGGTAAGTATCGGTCATCCTAGTGCTTAGGGGTTTTTGTGTTTTTGTCTTGAGGTGTGTGTGTGTGTGTGTTGCTTGACATTTTTCTACTCCACCAAATCAGAGTACTCATATCTCACTGAGGTCAACTTTGTTTTCACCCTTTGGGTATCAATAAATATATATAGTGTTCATCATAAACTAGGAGAGGAGGAATAATACCAGCCCCAAATTTCTGGTTTTGTGATTATCTTAGGTGCAATCATTGTTATCATTTCTCTTTTTCACAGGTTTTGTTGGAGCTCCTGGAGTCTTACATGCAGAGTGGTCTTGCTGCTTTCAGCCTACAGTACCATGCTGTCCATTCTTTTCAGCTAACTTATACTTTCCAGATAATTCTGGCCATACCAAAGAAGCAAATCTTTTGTAACAGTTCTACTGGGCACTTTATTCCAATTTCCTTTATGCCTTCTGATACTGATCCCATATTATTATTATTATCATTATCATTATTGTTGTTGTTGATGTTGTTGTTGTTACTATTATTATTATTATTATTTAAGGCAGCAAGCTGGTAGAATCGTTAGAATACTAGGTAAAATGTTTAGCAGCATTTCACCTGTCTTTGCATTCTGAGTTTAAATTCTGCTAACGCTGACTTAGCCTTTCATCCTCTTGGGGTCAATAAATTAAGTACCAGTGAAATATCTGGGGTTGATATAACGGGCTAGTCCACTTCCCTAAAATTTCAGGTCTTGTGCCTTTAGTAGATAAGATCGTTAATATTATTATTATTATTATTATTATTATTATTATTATTATTATTATTATTACTATTATTATTATTATTATTATTATTATTATTATTAGTAGTAGTAGTAGTAGTAGTAGTAGTAGTAGTAGTAGTAGTGGTGGTAGTAGTAGTAGTAGTAGTAGTAGTAGTAGTAGTAGTATTGCTATTATTATTATTATTATTATTATCATCATCATCATCATCATCGTTATCATCTTCTTTCAGTTCTGTTTCCATTTCTACCCAAGTGTTTTCCTGTCACCCTAGGGCTGAGAAACTCACTGCATACAATGGTAGGCCATTGCAATAAATCCACCAGATTGTTCATTTACAAGATCTTGTGATACAGTAAAGATGGAAGAAAGACAGAGGGGGGAAATGAAAAAAAGTAAACAAATAAAATAAAGGGGAAAAAAAAGAAAGAAAATTCACAGCGACAATGCTCTTCTCAGTACGTGTGCTGTACCAGTTAAGACAATCTTTTGCACTTCCTGCATGAATGGTAAGCCAGGGATCATTCTCAAATAATTTTCATTTCCATTTTTGATCATTTCAAGTGCTCCTACAATCACTAATATTGTAACCATCTTGAGATGCCATATCTTTATTATTATTATTATTATTATTATTATTATTATTATTATTATTATTATTATTATTATTATTATTATGATCATTATTGAGTGAGAGGGCAGTGCATGCCATCAAAGTGACACTGGGATAAAATATACCCAGTATTCCCATCATAACTACCCGTCTGATAAGGATACACCAGGCACATGCATCACAACCATATGTGCACAGCATTGTGATCTCATATCTAGATAAACAGTGCATGACCTTGCAGGTGGGGGCCCAGTTAGAATTTTCTTCTGGCCGAGTAACCCATCCCGTTCAAAAGGTCCCTGGATAAGGATTGTTTAAGGATGTTGAACGAACCACCCTTGTTTCCAAAGGCGAATTATCCAAACCTCTAAGAATTCCTTTCAACACACAGCTATGATGCTCCCCCACTACTTCTGCTCGTGATCAGAGATGCACATATCATCAGCCACTAAGGGACATGCTCTACTGGTTAAGGTCAAACAACGGACAAGCAAATTTGTGGTATTGAGCAGAATGTTTGCTGTAGTCCATCTTTTATACCAAGACAAAAACAATCTACATGATAACACTTCCAATCAGTTAAGATCAGAAGCCATAAGGGTCACTGCCTGGTACTGCATCAGGGTATATTATCATCATCATCATTATTATTATTAAAGGAGCATTCTGTCGGTTACGACGATGAGGGTCCCAGCTGATATGATCAATGGAACAGCTTGCTCATGAAATTAACATGCAAGTGGCTGAGCACTCCACAGACACACATACCCTTAATGTAGTTCTCAGGGAGATTCAGTGTGACACAGGATGTGACAAGACTGACTCTTTGAAATACAGGTACAACTCATTTGTGCCAGCTGAGTGGACTGGGGCAACGTGAAATAAAGTGACTTGCCCAAGGACAAAATGCATCGCCAGGAATTGAACTCACGTCCTTATGATCATGAACTGAATGCCCTAACCACTAAGCCACACACCTTCACATTATTATCATAACCATTATTATTATTATTATTATTATTATTATATTATTATTATTATCATTATCATCATCATTATCATTGTTGTTGTTTTTGTTGTTGTTGTTGTTGTTGTTGTTGTTGTTGTTGTTGTTGTTGGTGGTGGTGGTGGTGGTGGTGGTGCTATTATTAAAAGGGCATTAGATGAACAAAAACAGCTGGAACTCATTTCAGCTGAGACCACTGGAACAATGAGAAATGAAAAGTTTTGTATAGGGACAGAACTCACCACCCAGATCAGAAATTGAACCTACTGCATTACGCTTACAAACCCTATGCCCTAACCCCTAGGCGACATGTTTTCACATGGCCCTACACTAATCACAATATCCACTTCTTCATCCCCAGATTGTCAACCTGCTTTGCCCAAATGTTCCATGCTTCTGTCCCCTTATATCTGCACAAGAGAATCAGGCTTGTTATGGAGGTCCTAAGAACACTATATGCACAGTTTTTTCCCTGTCAACCAACTATTAAAAAAAATATCTTTTTGTATATAGGCATGGCTGTGTGGAAAGAAGTTTGGTTCAATCACATGGTTCTTGGTTCGGGTCCCACTGTGTAGCACCTTCGGCTTGTGTCTTCTGCTATAACCTCAATCTGACGAAAGCCTTGTGAGTGGATTTGGCAGACAGAAACTGAAAGAAGCCTGTCGTGTATGTGTGTGTGTGTGTGTGTGTGTGTGTGTGTGTGTGTGTGTGTGTGTGTGTATGTGTGTGTGTGTTTTTGTATGTCAGTGTTTGTCCCCCCCCCCCATCATTGCTTGACAACTGATGTCGGTGTGTTTACATCCCCGTAACTTAGCGGTTCGGCAGAAGAGACCAAAGAATAAGTCGTGGGGTTAATTTGTTCAACTAAAAGGCAAATACTCCAGCATGGCTGTAGTCAAATGACTGAAGCAAATAAAAGAAGAATGAAAGAAGAATGTGAATGAAATTTATACAGCTCATGGTTATATATAAACATATACATACATGCCATGTATATTACATAGACATGCATCTGTAAATGCCCTCAGACATTTTATTACTTAATTATATATGTAGCATTCTAATTAGGTTTAAATGAAGAATGACAGATGGATATATACATTGAAGAGTACATGTGCATCAAGTGTGTCTGTGGGTGAATATACAAATGTAAGTTTTGTTTTGCTATTAGTATACACAAACACAGTTCAGTGTGCATGTATACACCCAACTGCACGTATGTTTGCACACATGTCTGCATGCATCCACATGAATGTGTGTGCATATATGCATACTGAATGCTAATGGAACATAAGTGCATGTGCTCACATTTGTCATATACACATACATAAACACACACACATATATATTCATATATGTATATATGTATGTATATGTATATATATATATATACATATATGTATGTATATATGTATATATATATATATGTATATATATGTGTATATATATATGTATATATATATATATATGTATGTATGTATATACATATATATATATAAATACATATATAAATAAATACATATATATATACATGCATACAAATATATATATATATATATATATACACACACACACACACACGTTATATATTTATATTCATATATTGTGTGTGTGTGCGTGCGTGTGTGTGTGTGTGTGTGTGTGTAGACAACTCGGCCTTTTGCCCAATTTCCATCTTCTTACTGCAGCTCTCCCTTGACACCACTTACTTTTCTCAATACCCAAATCCATTTCATTTATCATCCATCCTTCATCCATTAATAACTGCTCTATCCACCCACGCTTTCATTGATCATCACCGTCCCCACTGATCCACCAAAATTATCTCTCCCCTCCTCCATCACCACCATAAGTCTCTTAACCACCTCATGCACTACACCCGCCTCTCTCTCTCTCTCTCTCTTCCCTACCTCACTTCTGCAAACTATCCAACATCATGTCACCTCTCACCCAGCCTTCTCCTGTCTACTTTATCCTTATTACCATTCTGCTGTTCTGCACTGTCAGTCATCTCCTTCTCACTCTCCCCATAGCTTTCACCCAGCCAAACTCCTGGTCCCTCTGTACCACTCTCATTTCTGTCTACTTAGTAACCTGAAGGTCCACCCTGATGCCTCATCACTACACCCAACCATTCATGTCCTCTCTTTTGAAATGCAAATAGTATAGTCCCATAGCTCCTCTACAGCAAAAAAATTTGTTCTGCTCTTACCTTCTCAAACATTTTTACCACCTATCTCCAGCTGAAAGGTGCACCCGCAGGATTTCTAGTCTTGCAAGCTGCATGGTGACCCCATTAGTGCCGGTGGAATGAAACAAAGCACCTAGTACATGTCACAATATGGTTGACATTCGGAAGGGCATCCAGCTGTACAGACCATGTGCAAAGGAGACTCAGGAGCACATTGAAGTACTTGGCCCATTGGATCTTTTCAAACTGTCCAGTCTTGTCAGCATAGAACAGTTGTTAAATGATGGTGATGATAGTAATGGTGACACACACATACACACACACACACACACACATATATATACACATGCACAAACACAAAAACTTACACATATACATATACACACATATATATTTCCTTATACATGAATATATATATATAGATACAAACACACACATACATAATATGTATAAATAAGCATATGCATGTGCATATACATACATACATATATATATATATACACAACATACAAACGTTCATAAACACACACACACATATACAGATATGAATACATATATATATACATGCATACAAATATATATATATATATATAACACACCACACACACACGTTATATATTTATATTCATATATTTGTGTGTTGTGCGTGCGTGTGTGTGTGTGTGTGTGTGTGTAGACAACTCGGCCTTTGCCCAATTTCCATCTTCTTACTGCAGCTCTCCCTTGACACCACTTACTTTTCTCAATACCCAAATCCATTTCATTTATCATCCATCCTTCATCCATTAATAACTGCTCTATCCACCCACGCTTTCATTGATCATCACCGTCCCCACTGATCCCCAAAATTATCTCTCCCTCCTCCATCACCACCATAAGTCTCTTAACCACCTCATGCACTACACCCGCCTCTCTCTCTCTCTCTCTCTTCCCTACCTCACTTCTGCAAACTATCCAACATCATGTCACCTCTCACCCAGCCTTCTCCTGTCTACGTTATCCTTATTACCATTCTGCTGTTCTGCACTGTCAGTCATCTCCTTCTCACTCTCCCTAGCTTTCACCCAGCCAAACTCCTGGTCCCTCTGTACCACTCTCATTTCTGTCTACTTAGTAACCTGAAGGTCCACCCTGATGCCTCATCACTACACCCAACCATTCATGTCCTCTCTTTTGAAATGCAAATAGTATAGTCCCATAGCTCCTCTACAGCAAAAAAATTTGTTCTGCTCTTACCCTTCTCAAACATTTTTACCACCTATCTCCCAGCTGAAAGGTGCACCCGCAGGATTTCTAGTCTTGCAAGCTGCATGGTGACCCCATTAGTGCCGGTGGAATGAAACAAAGCACCTAGTACATGTCACAATATGGTTGACATTCGGAAGGGCATCCAGCTGTACAGACCATGTGCAAAGGAGACTCAGGAGCACATTGAAGTACTTGGCCCATTGATCTTTTCAAACTGTCCAGTCTTGTCAGCATAGAACAGTTGTTAAATGATGGTGATGATAGTAATGGTGACACACACACACACACACAACCACACACACACAATATATACACATGCACAAACACAAAAACTTACACATATACATATACACACATATATTTCCTTATACATGATATATATATATAGATACACACACACATACATAATATGTATATAAGCATATGCATGTGCATATACATACATACATATATATATATATACACACATACAAACGTTCATAACACACACACACATATACAGATATGAATACATATATAATATATATATTATATATATATATATATTAAATCTATATATTATACATGTGTGTGTATGTATGTATGTATGTATGTATGTATATGCGTGGGTGGGTGTGAACATGTTTGAGAGGCTGTATATGTTACATATAACTAACATGTGACAGCACGTACAAATAACAATTGACTGATGTAATTAAAAATGTGTGTGTCTGGTGTTGTTGTAGATGTTATCACCAATAACTTCTTGGTGGTGGTGGTGGTGGTGTTGGTGGTGGCGATGGCAGTGAAGGCAGTACTGGTAGTATTGGTGATTGGTGTTGGTGGGATTATTGCTATATTGGACACACTCCCACATAAATATGCAGACTTTAAGAAATATCCATCTAAATAAATTATCAATTTATCTACTAGGTTAAGCAATCATTTCTGACAAATATTTCTCCTTCACTCTCTCCCTCTGTATCTCTCTCTGTCTTTGCATGGATGTATACAATTCTGTTTGCATATATATATAATATACATGTACTTATCTATCTTTATATATATATATGTGTGTGTGTGTGTGTGTGGTGGTGTGTGTGTGTGTGTCTTGTGTGTCTGTGTCTGTGTGTGTGTGTGTGTATATATGTATCTGTATATTTATATATATATATATAATATATATATATATATATATTATATATATACACACACACATATATATATAATATGTTTTCATCATCATTTAACATCCGTTTTCTATACTGGCATGGGTAGGTTGGCTGGTTTGGCTATGTACATATGCACATATGTCTGTATCTATATATAAGTATATATATATGTAATTATGTACATGTATGTATATGTATGTATTCTTTAATTATTTGATTTGTTTCAGCCCTAAGGCTGTGGCCATGCTAAGGCACCACCTGTTAATGCATATACATATGTATATATGTATGTTAGTATATTTTGCATGTGTGTGTGTGATTATTTTGCATATGTGTTTTCATATACATGATTATACACCACACAGCCACACACATACACACATTTACAAAGATGCATACTTTACTCATGTTAGTAATCAGACCACAACCACACTGGGGCACCACCTTGAAGCGTTTTAGTCAAACAAATCGCCCTTAGTACTGATATCTTCCATTTTAAAGTCTGGTAATTATTCCATCAGTTTCCTTTACCAAACTGCTAAATTACAAAGTCATAAACAAACTGACGCCGGTTGTCCAGCAGTGAGGGAACAGACACAAATAGAAAGACACACGCACACATGCACACACACACACACACACGTCCATACACACCCATTCATACACACATTCATGTATATATATATATATATATATATATATATATATATATATATATATATGTATGTATGCACTACACATACAAATGTACACACATATATCTATATGCATATACATACACATGGAGCCTGTCGGTATATATTTATAGATGGGTAACTATATATATATATATACACACACATCACATGTGTTTGAGCACATGAAGGCATGTATGTATATGCAGTTGTGGATGAGTGCATACATATATGTGGACTAGTAGATTGGATATATACATACATACATACGTACATACAGACATACATACATACACATACACACACACACATACACATATATATACATATATATATATGAATGAATGTATATTTTACTTTGTACATCTTTCATGCTTTTGTGTCCTGTGTCCGTGTATGTGTGGATGATAAGATAAAATGGATTTATGTATGAACATATGCTTGACAGCATTATATATCTCTCACATGTGTGTCTGTGTCCGTGTGTTGTTTGTTTAAAATACATACATAAATATATATACACATATATACATGCACACATATATACATATGTATATAAAGATAGATATATATGTGTGTATGTGCGTGTGTATATACAGACACACACATATATGTATATATATATATATATATGTGTGTGTGTATGTATCTATATATACAATTATATATACATATGTACACACATATATGTACACACATATATCTATATGCATGTACACACATATATCTATATGCATATACACACACATGGAGCCTGTCGGTATATATTTATAGATGGGTAACTATATATATATATATATATATATATATACACACACACACATCACATGTGTTTGAGCACATGAAGGCATGTATGTATATGCAGTTGTGGATGAGTGCATACATATATGTGGACTAGTAGATTGGATATATACATACATACGTACATACATACATACATCACGGAAAACGGACGTTAAACGATGATGATGATGATGATGATGTATATATGTAAGTATAAAGTATATAAATATATATATATATATATATATATGCACAACTGGCCATGCACACATATATACGTGTTTGTAACAGATGGATGACTGTACATATATGTATCCACAAGTGTGTGTGTGTGTGTGTGTGTGTACATGTGTTTATGTCTGTGCACATGTGTGTGAATACATATATGTATATGTAGGATGGATATCTGAAAAAATGAATGGATGAATGGATGACTTTAGGTATACAGCTTTCATGTAATGTTTGAGGGTGTACGTGTGGATGTAGATATTTTCGAAGGATGTATATATACACGAACATATGTATGACAGCGTGTACCTACAATTCATATGTTTGTGACAAAGTGTGAGTGCATGTGTGTCTGTGTTTGTGTGTCTGTGTTTGTGTCTGCGTATTGTTTGTTACATTTTTTTTATAATCGATCTCTGATGATTGGAAAACACAATACACATGAAAGGCAATTTCTTTCATGTGATCAGATAAATGTGACTGGCTACTTAGATCTGATGATCATGTCTTCTTCAAAGTAACTCTTGAAGACAGGTGGAGGTGAGCGTATGTGTGCATGTGTGTGTGTATACACCACACACAGTCTGTGTGTATTTATAGATACACACACATACATATATATATATATACATACATGTATATATATATATATATATATATATATATATATATATATATATATATACATACATATTATATATATATATATATATATATAATATTACATACATATATATATAATATATTATATATATATCATACATATATATATACATATATATACATACATACATATATATATACATATATATATATACATGCATACATGTGTGTGTGTGTATACAATACAAAACTGAATATATATATGAGATAAAGTATAGCTACTGAGTGTATGAAAGTACACAAGTGTGTACATCTAAAATTGTAGGTGTTCACACAGAGGTGAAACATGCCACGTGACTTGGGTTCATTTGAAGGTCTACATAATACAACGAAGTGAATGTGACTCGACAGAAGTTCTTATACACCTCCACCGTGAGGGAGGGCATCGTCTTGAGATGAAGACCAACACGGGAATGTGACAGCAAACTTGTATGAGTAATGAGTAGAAAATATACACACATCAAACACATGTCTACATAAGTATATTGACATACATACATATGTGCATGTATATTATGTGTGTGTGTGTGTGTATAATTGTATGTATGTATGCATGT
>NC_043004.1:105415369-105425369 GCF_006345805.1 Octopus sinensis | reverse complement strand
TCCAAAGAGAAGGTCATAATCTATGTGACATTATATGAAAATTTTTCTTTTTTATCCCTGACTGGGATATAGTACAACCTACAACCAAGTGCTGCAATAAATATTGGAGAAAGTCACTGATTAGAAAAACAAGTCGTTAAAATTGTGCCAATTTGTACAATTAAAAAGTTTTCTCAGAAAATAAAATAAATAGTAAAATTATATTTAAAATTATATATGTATATATATATATATATATATATATATATATACACACACACATGCATACATGCATATATATATATATATATACATACGTGTATATATACATAAATTTACATGCATACATACATACATACACATATACATACATCATACATATATACATACATGCATATATACATGCATGCATATTACATACATACATACATACATACATACATACATACATACATACATACATACATACATACATACATACATACATACATGCATACATGCATACATACATCTATATATTTATGAAAGCCAACTTGAATCATTTTCTGATTTACTTGGATAGAACAATTCTGAAGATTGTCATCATTTTTTAAAGCAATTTATCAAAAATATAGTGATCATAATTATTTATTTATTTTATGTGTTAATAAATGTAGACAAGTCTGGATATCGCTGCTAGTCTATAAATATGTGTGTGTGTGAGTAGGCATATATATATATATATATGTATATATATATATACTCGTATATATATATATATACATATATATATATATATAATATATATATATATATAATATATATATATATATATATATATATATATATATGTTATATATATATGTATGTATACACATATATACAAACATAGATATACATACACATATATATGTATATATGTGTATATATATGTGTGTGTATTTACACACACACATGTATATGTATACATACATATATGTATGTATGTATGTATGTATGTATGTATAGTGTCTTATGTGCCTTGGTTAAATAAATCAATAGTTACATGCTTCATGAACCTAAAATTTAATTAAATATTTTCTAATCAGGTGACCCTAATTTGTCACTACATTACACATACACACACATGCACACACAGATATACACACACACACACAGAGGGGGAGAGAGGTACATACATCTAGATACATACATACATATACATACACACACATACATCCCTTTATTAATCCAAACTACTATTTCTCTCTCTGTGTCTTTCTGTTTATCATTCTACCCACCTTTCTATTCAGTTTATCTATAATTTTAACGTGTATATAATTTATGTGTGTGAGAGAGCAGTAGAGAGACAGAGAGACAGAGTTAAACAGGGATTACATTTCCAAACCACAGTTTTGTTTGGCTGGCTGGCTGGTCAGTCGGTTGGTTGTTTATATGTGGCTGCAAATTTTGAAAATAATGGCTCTTAGAGATGTGGGGACAATCAGTTGAGAACTTACTGATTCATAGTCTGCTAGCAGAACTGCATTATATATGAGTCCAAAGTACTTCCTGGTTGACAGTAGGCATCTCATAGTAGAAATGGACAAGTTACTATTGTGAGTAACAGTTGTCATCATCATCATCATCATCATCATCGTTTAATGTCCGCTTTCCATGCTAGCATGGGTTGGACGGTTCAACTGGGGTCTGGGAAGCCAGGAGGCTGCACCAGGCTCCAGTCTGATCTGGCAGTGTTTCTACAGCTGGATGCCCTTCCTAACGCCGACCACTCCAAGAGTGTAGTGGGTGCTTTTTATGTGCCACCGACACAGGTGCCAGACGAGGCTGGCGAACGGCCACACTCAGATGGTGTTTTTTATGTGCCACTGACACAAGTGCCAGATGAGGCTGGCAAACGGCCACGCTCAGATGGTGTTTTTTATGTGCCACCGACACAGGTGCCAGGCAAGGCTGGCACGGCCACGATCGGATGGTGTTTGTTATGTGCCCACAGCAAGGAGGCCAGTCAATATGGTACTGGCTACGGCCACATTCGGATGGTTTTCTTATGTGCCACCGGCACTGGTACCACAAAAATACAAATTCCATTGATGTTCATCGATTTTGATTTGAGCACTGTAAAATCGCCAAGTAATTCATAAGCTTACAGTTCTGAGTCTAACTTTTGCTGTTGCTCCAGCTTGGGGGGAGAAATAGACTAAACCAGGATGATTTACATAAGATATACTTCATGAAGATTCAATGATATTCCAAAGATCAAATGGACCCCTACATCCCTTATGTATGGGTGTAGTATGTGGGTGTGACTGTAGTTAAGAAGTTTGCTTCCCATCCAAGGGGTTTCAGATTCAGTCCCTCTGCACTGAGGAAAAGTGTCTTCTCCTATAACTCCAGGTCAATAAAAGCCTTGTGATGGATTTCTGTATGAACTGCAATACTGCATTGTAGTGAAATGAGGAGCTCTGAATGCAGAGGACATGTGAAGGCTGGAGAGGAATGAAGCTGGTATGTTCTGCTGGATGAGCAATCTCAGTGTGCATGTGTGACAGTATTGGTGTATTGAGAATTTGAGCAGATGCAGAATTATATACACACATACATATAAGGAGGCTGCACTGATTTGGTTATGTGATGTGGATTGATAAGGACAGTTGCATAAAGAAGCGCTAATCACTTAAAGTGAAAGGAAGTTGTGGAAGAGGGAGACCCAGGAAGACATGGGATGAAGTTTTGAAGACCAATCTCAAAAGACTGAACATTACGAAGGAGATGACAAACAACCAAGATATGTGGTGCATTGCTGTACTTGCCCAGCACAACCGAATTGAGATCCTAAAACCCAGGTACCATGTAAAAGAGTTGGTGTGAGTGCTGGTGCCTTGTAAAAATCACTGGTGCTGGTGTCACTTAAAAAGCACCTGTGATGGTGCCACATAAAAAGCACCCAGTACACTCTGTGGAATGGCTGGCATGAGGAAGGACATCCAGCCATAGAAACCAAACCAAAACAGACTAAGGAACCTGGCATAGCCCCTAGCCTTTACAGTCCCGTCCGATCCAGGCCAGCATGTAAATGAGGATGATGATGATGGTGGTGGTGGTGATGATGAGGATGATGATGATGATGATGATGACGATGATGACGACAACGATGATGATGATGAAACTAAAAGGAACCTATCACAGCTCTTTCCTGCAATCAGACCTGGACACAATGCAGCAATGGATCACAGACTGGCAACTGAAACTGGCTGTGGACAAGTGTACCACCATGCATTATGGGAGAAAAAACCCTGCGTCCACATACTCCCTCCACAACACTGATATCAAGAAATCCTCTTGCGAGTGTGACCTAGGCATCACTGTCAGCAGTGATTTGCGTTGGACAAAGCATATCTCTAAAATTGTCAAGAAGGCCGAGGGTGTCTTGGCATCACTCAGCAAGACTTTTGTTAGCCGCTCTCCAGCCATCTATTTAAAACTGTATACAGCTATGGTACGACCACACTTCGCATCATCAGTTTGGAACCCCTATCTTGCTCAGAACATTGACCTCCTGGAATCTGTTCAGAGACGTGCAACCAAACGCATACCCTCCATCAGACACCTACCATACTCTGAGCGCCTTGTTTCCCTGGGCATGGATTCACTGAAGCTCCAGCGTCTGGCGATGGACTTGGTAAACACCCACAAAGTTATCAACCACCTCACCAACAACAACACTGAACACCTTTTTGATCTCCATGTGTCCAACACATGTGGACATGTCTACAAAGTCAGAAAACAAAACAGCTCCCATGACTTTCGGAAACATTTTTTCACGCTCAGAGTTGCTGAAGCATGGAACAAACTGCCTGCGTCAGTTGTTGACTGCCATGACACTGCATCCTTTAAGGCCCTCATGCTTTCCGAAATCCGCTGAAACTACACCTGATTATACATACCCTTTAGTTGAGTTGTAGTGCACCTGAGCACTGTACACAATGTTTTATTATTATTGTTATTATTATATATGTATATATATGTGGATGTATATAAGAAGTGGGGGGAATAATAGTATCGTTGTCTTGATATTTGAGCAATGATTGTGAATGGTTGTCACTATCATAGAAGTAATGTTATTCATTCCCAAACTTCCATGAAAACATGTCTAGTCATGGGAAAATATTAGCTTGTTTGGATATTCAAAGGAAGACCAATGTTAGGAAGAGCATCTGGTTGCAGAACATGTGTCTCAATAAAATTCTATCCAACCCATGAAAGCATAGAACAGAAGCTGTTAAAAGGATAATGATGCATGTATGTATTGCTAACAGAACACAAATTACTTCTCAACTAATTATTTACACCTTTCAAAGAACCATTACTTTCAAATTTATTGTTACCTACAGTGAGCAGCCAGTTACCAAGAAACATGGCTCCAGCATTTAAGTTGATAAACTTCAGAAAAAAATCTTGTGTATTTCCACATACAAAGGGAATTTGCAGAATATGTATTTGATGGTTTCTATCTTTACCCAATCTTTTCAAAACTATTATTCAAAAACTTAGTAATATAAACAAGTGAAGGCACATGGCTCAGTGGTTAGAGTATTGGGCTCATGATCATGAGGTAGCGAGTTCGATTCCCAGACCAGGCTGTGTGTTGTGTTCTTGAGCAAGGCACTTTATCTTACACTGTTCCAGTTCACTTAGCTGTAGAAATGAGTAGTGACGTCACTGGTGCCTTTTCCTTGGATAACACTGGTGGCATGGAGAAGGGAGGCTGGTATGCATGGGTGACTGCTGGTCTTCCATAAACAACCTTTCTCAGAGGTGAACTTTCTAGGAGCAATCCCACAGTCATTTATGACTGATGGAGTTCTTTACCTTTACCTTTGATATAAACAGACTTTCCTATGGATGGTATCATATATATAGTAACAATGTAATAGATAACAATATAGGAAGATAATACTTTGATGACACTTTTGGACAAATGCCAATGACAAAGGTAATACCTTCTACAGGTATGTAATGCAGTCAACATAATAGTCGCATCTTATACTCTCAAGTGCTTCAATGTCCTTTGTGCTTAACAAGTATTTTCTAGTTATCTCTTGCTCTTCAACTGAAAATGTGTATCCTTCAAAATGTGACATGTAGCAATCTCATGTCCAAGACAGATAGAGAATATATTCCATGTAAATATTAGTTTCAAATTTTGGTACAAGGCCAGCAATTTAAGGGAAGGGGTTAAGTCAGTTACCTCAACCCCAGTGTTCAATTGGTACTTTTTTATTGACTCAGAAACGATGAAAGGCAAGGTCAACCTCAGCAGAACTTGAAGCCAGAACTTAAAAATGGACAAAATGTTACTAAGCATTTTGCTTAGCATGCTAATGATTCTGCCAGCAATTTAATGGGAGAAATAAGTTTAGTAAATTTAGTAAAGCCAGCAATTTAGTGGAAGGAGTAAGTTGGTTACATCAACACATGTGCTCAACTACCGTAAAGCCTCGAGTATAGTCCGCCCTTGAGTATAATATGCAGGGGATTTTTAGGGAGCTGTACCTCTGAAAAACCTAAACCTTGTGTATAATACGCACCCCTTCTCTAACTTGAGTCAAGGAGGTCTATATAACGTCCTTAGTTTGTAAAACTGTATACGGTAACATCCTTTATTATTATTGTATATATAACATAATGCAAACGTGTAGCTTTTTTGTGCATTTTGTTTGCAGAAAACAAAGAAATAGCAGTAATAACGTTTAATAAATGTTGCTAACTGCAAGTTATGGATGATTTAAGGTATTTTCGTGCCCGACATCACAAAATGCATCTGAATAAACATTGCCAGACAGCAAATAGAGACTCGGACATTGTTTAGAAGATATTTTTCATTTTTAACCTCGTATATAGTACGCACTAGGGATTTTGACCTTTAAATTTTGGGGAAAAAATGCGGATTATACTCAAGGATTTATGGTAGTACTTTTTCTATCAACCCTGAAAGGATGAGAGGCAAAGTCAACCTTGACAGAACTTTGAACTCAAAACTTTAAAATGGAGGAAAAGCTGCTAAGCATTTTTCCCAGCAAGCTAACAATTTTACCAGCTTGCTGCCTATTCCATGTAAACATTACCCCCATTCTGAAGTTTCTGAGAATCACACCCTTACATAACATTTTGTTGGTATGCAGAATGTTTGCTCCAGGTCTTTGTTGGACTAGTTATGTCTGACAGTTATGAAGTCACATGATTTACAAAACGTTGCTCTCCTCACTTTTGAGTATATGTTTGATTACTCAATTTTGTTGCTATTGTTCAGCAGGTGTTACGAGATATTATATGACACTCAGAGGTTTTCTGGATTCACCTGAAAACTCTTCTTCCATATTTTCTTCTGAGAGAGATCTTACAAATATTTTTTATTTCTTTTGTTTCAGTCATTGAGCTGCAGCTATACGATGGAACCACCTTGGAATGCTTAGTCAAACAAATCAACTTAGTACTTACTGTTTGTTTCTTTTTTATTCCATTGATCTCTTTTGCCAAGCCATAAAGCTATGAGGATATAAATAAACAAACACTGTTTGTCAGGCAATGGGAGGAATAAACCCAGGCACAAAAATACACACATATTTACATACATACATACATACATACATATACATATCATCATCACCATCATCGTCGTTTAATGTCCGTTTTCCATGCTGGCATGGGTTAGATGGTTTGACTAAGGTCTGGAGAGCCAGCGGCTGCACCAGGCTCCAATCTGATCTTGCAATGTTTCTACAGCTGGATGCCCTTCCTAATGCCATCCGCTCTGAGGGTGTAGTGGGTGCTTTTTATGCCACCGGCACAGGAGCCATTCAGGTGGGCCTGGCATTGGTCATGTTTGGACAGTGCTTTTTATGTGCCATCAGCACGAGAGCCAGTCAGGGGGTACCGGCATCAGCCTTGCTTGGCTGGTGCTTTTTACATGCCACCGGCACGGGGAGCTAGTCAGGAAGACCTGGCATCGACCACATTCGGATGGTGCTTTTTATGTGCCACTAGCATGGGAGCCAGTCAGAAGGCACTAGCCACAGCTATGATATTGGTTTTACTTGACTCAAAAGGTCTTCTCAAGCATATCATATCTTAACTGGGTCGGACATGCGTGGCTGAAATCTCACTTTCGTTTCCGGGTATTCTCAATCAAAGCATATCTCCAAAGGTCTCAGTCTCCTGTCATTGCCTCTGTTGAGGCCCAACGTTTGAAGGTCATGCTTCACCACCTCATCCCAGGTCTTCCTGGGTCTACTTCTTCCACAGGTTCCTTCCACAGTTAGGGAGTGGCACTTCCTCATGCAGCTGTCCTCATCCATATGTAACACTTGATCATACCAGTGCAGTCGTCTCTCTTGCACACCACATCTGATGATTCTTATGCCCAACTTTGCTCTCAGCGTGCTTACACTCTGTTGTGTATGCACACTGACATTACACATCCAGCAGATCATACAAGCTTCATTTCTTTCAAGCCTATGCATGTTCTCTGCAGTCATGGCCCATGTTTCATTGCCATGTAGCATGGCAGTTTGCACACATTGCATCATAGTTTACCTTTCATCCTGAGTGAGAGGCCCTTAATTGCCAGCAGAGGTCGGAGCTCTCTGAACTTTGCCTAGGCTATTCTTATTCTAGCTGCTACACTCTCAGAACAACCAACCTAACTACAGACTTGACTGCCTAGGTAGTGGAAGCTATTAACTACTTCTAGTTTCTCCCCCTGGCATGTGATGGAATCTGTTTTCTGTACATCTTCAGTATTTATTACCCGTGTGTCTGTCTTTCTCCCCCCAACATCACTTGACAAACAATGGTGATGTGTTTACATCCTCGTCACTTAGCTGTTTGGCAAAAGAGATCGATAGAATAAGTACTAGGCTTCCAAAGAATAAGTCCTGGAGTTGATTTACTCGACTAAAAGGCGATGCTCCAGCATGGTCGCAGTCAAATGACTGAAAAGAGTAAAAGACTATATATATATATATATATATATATATACAGGTCAATACCTAGAAACTGCAGTCTGTGCGTATCACTTAGGTTGACGAGGGAAGGATGACCTCCCTTTGCAAATACCATAAGGGCACAGAAAGTGTGCCTAAAGCCAGCTGGAGACGATGTTCTCCTGGGGCTAAAAGCTACAGTAACACCCACCCTTAGTGGTTAGCCATATTGAGATGGCAAGTATACCTCACATATGTATATATATATATATATATATATATATATATACACACACACATACATAAACACACACACATCCACATGTATGCACAAGCTTTTACACAGTTTCCATTTACCAGATTCCCTCACAAAGTACTGATTGATTCAGGGCAATAGAAGACATTTGCCCAAGATGTGCAGTGAGATTGAATCCAAAACCATATGGTTGCAAGGTCAACTACTTAACCACACAGCCATGTTTGTGCCTAAATGACTTTCTCTGTGAAAATTTGCGATTGGTATTAAGATTTTATGGATTTTAATATAGTTAGGGTAAATTTTTTTTAATAGGGTTTTTGTCTTGTAAAAAGAAAACCCAAATTCTCATATTTTTCTCAAGTCTGGCAAATTATTCTTCTGTCTTTCTACTTTTGTATTACCTTTGTATGGAACATTTCTGTCGCTATGTAGACATTCACAGCACTCATTGTGTTGAATATGAGAGGCAGATAGACCATTGATGTGAATGGTTTTGGTTTGTGAAGTAATTTATATGATCATTTCTTCAGGTCAATTCCTATATCAGCTGAAAAAACCATATTAAATCAAGGTTTTTCTCAGCAATGTATATATATTCAGCATAGATCTTTGTATCAGCCAACAAAGAAATTATGAGTTACATTAGTGGTACTTACTGCTGTAGACTTTAGCATGTATAAGTATTACAGATTGACAGCGAGTTTAGTAGCAAACCAAACAAAGCTAAAGCCATTGTCTCCTTGGAATATTCCTTTCAAAAGATTTATAACATCAGACATAATTGTTCTACTTTCCATTCCAAAAGTAAAGGATTGTTGACAAAGTCTTTGTGAGCTTTTAGTTGGTAGCAACAAGACAGCAGATATTTTTTTGCAAAATACAATGATTCCAGCTGCCATGGGTGGGAAATAACATTAAATGACTCTTTCGATGTAAAACAAGTCATACTGTCACAAGGTTTCTCTAGTGTTGTTTTAGTTGTTGTTGCTGTTGTTTTTTTAACTTCAGACAACAGAGCTTTATTAATTAGAAGTTGTTTAGCTCGTCACATACACCCTTCTTCCTCCACCCACTTGCTTATCAGCTGCTAACCATCTTGGCTACACAATGGTCTTGAAATTTGTTGAGACAGTTTGTGCAAAGCTTACATACATAATGTACATAATATTTGTATATGTTTACATAGAACTATCAGTATGTATGATAGTATACATATGTATATCAGTGTGCATGCACGTGTGTGTGTGTGTGTATATTTTCTTCATTTTTGTATTATTGGCACAATGACCCTACCTACATACAGCAAGATATGTGTGTGTATAAGTGTATGTATATAAATATACATACATGTGTGTGTAGAGAGAGAGAGAGACAGACAGAGAGACAGAGAGACAGACAGAGACTGGGACAGAAAGAGAGAGAGATGTATATTTGTATATAGATATGTCTGTGTGTAAAAGAAGGAAAGTGTGTGTGTGTGTGGTGTGTGGTGTGTGTGTGTGTGTGTGTGTGTGTGTGTGCGTGTGTGTGTGTGTGTGTGTGAGTGTATATGTGTATGGAGAGATGTAAAACTGTATTGTGTATATCTGTGTGTATATTAAAATATCTATCTGTCTGTCTGTCTGTCTGTCTGTCTAGGTAGATAGGTAGGTTACTAGTTCAGAAAGAGTGGGAATCACTTGAGTTACAGTGTAAGCAAAAATATAGAGATGAGAGCAGACTCTAAATGAAAACTGTTTCAGGACAGAAGACTCTCCAGCAGATTGATTAAAATTCACTCCCCAGGCATTTCATGAAT
>NC_043004.1:105382869-105410369 GCF_006345805.1 Octopus sinensis | reverse complement strand
GCATGAGCATTGTTTGTTTTTAATTTTGTTGACTACACAGTATAGTAGGGTTAGTTGGGCACCATCTGTGAGAGAAACAATACCATGATGCAATTCACTCTGCCTAAAATTTGGAAACAAGCTATACTGCTTGGCATTCATTCTAGAAGCTCCATTATGAACATTTCAAAGTGTTTTGAGGACAGTGCAATCTGAGGACATGTACCAAGAATGATAAAAATCAAACATTCAGTCAACATCATAATGTTTGGAGTGACCACTAGTGATGGTGACGTTAAGCCTCCATTCATCTTCCCAGATGGCCTCAGACTTAACATGGAAGCCTACATCAAGTGCCTGGAGGAGGTTGTGCTGCCTTGTGTCAAGAGGGTGGTTGCTGGAAGACCCTGTGTTTGGTAACAAGACTCTGCACCATGCCACAAAAGCAGGAAAACCTAGTCATGGCTGTCCGACAACTTCTGCAACCACATCGCCTCTAACATCTGGCCATCTAACTTCCCACACTGCAACCCACTTGATTATTATGGGGAGGGCAGTTGAGCGAGACACCAACAAAACTTGTAACACCAAAGATGAACTGAAGGCAAAGATTATGGCAGCATTCACCAACTTAAACAAGGAGACTGTCCAGAAGAGTTGCAGGAGATTCCAAGGTCGTCTGGAGGCCGTGGCTGAAGCCAATGGCGATTTTATTGAATAAATTTACTCTTTAGTATTTCAAAATATTTTAATGTAATTTTGGTAAATATTTCTGTTAAAATGAGATGTCAGTGTTATTTTCGTTTTTGCTTGATTTAGACGACAGTTTATTCACTGCACTCTGTAAATATGTATACACACACACACACACACACACACACACACACACATATGCACAACATCATCATCACTGTCATTATTTTAATGGTCACTTTTCCATGTTTGTATAGGTTGAATGGAATTTGCTGAGGCAGATTTTCTATGGCCAGATGCCCATCTTGTCAGCAACCCTCCACCTGTTTCCAAATAAGGTAATATTTCCTCGTGGTCAGACATGTTTTCATGGAAGACTGGAAACATAGAACATTATTTATGTAACAGTGACACTCATTTGCAACTATTGTGTGATGTCAAGACAAGACACACACACACATGCACACACACACGTGCACAGGCACACACTCACACACACACACATGATGGACTTCAGTATCTTATTTCTTTACTGCCCACAAGGGGCTACACACAGAGGGGGCAAACAAGGACAGACAAAAAGATTAAGTGGATTACATCGACCCCAGTGCATAACTAGTACTTAACTTATCGACCCCGAAAGGATGAAAGGCCAAGTTGACTTCGGCAGAATTTGAACTCAGAACGTAACGGCAGACGAAATACTGCTAAGCATTTTGACCAGCATGCTAACAATTCTGCCAGCTTGCCACTTTGACTTTTCCTTTATTTTTTTTTTTAACATTAATGGACTTCAGTTTCTGTCTACCAAATTCACTCACAAGGTTTTGGTCAGCCCAGGGCTATAGTGGAGGACACTCATCCAAGATGCCACATTGTGGAAGTGAACTTGAAACCAGATGATTGGGAGCCAAGCTTTTCAACTACACAGCCATGTTTATTATTTAGTGTCCATACTTCATGCTGATATGGGCTGAGTGGTTTGATAGAATCCAATGGTACCAAGGACTGCATTGAGCTCCAGTATCTGCTTCCACACAGTTTCTATGGCTTGATGCCCTTCTTAATTCCAACTACTCTTCCTAAATAAAAGCTACCTTATCGAATCATGCTGACTAATAAGGGCCAGTTTCATGGTGTATATATTTCCCACCTAGAGTAACATGAAATGAAGTGTTTTGCTCAAGAACACAACGCGTCACCTGGTCCAGGAATTGAAACCACAGTCTAACAATCACGAGTCCAACACTCTAACCACTAAGCCACATGCCTCCACAGCACTCCACAACCACTCTACAGCATGTGTTGATTACTTTTTTTCATGCCACCAGTACTAGTGAAGCTGACATGCTGCTTGCAAGACTATGAACCCCGAGGCAGTAACTTTAGGTTTGGATATGAGGAGGTAAAAGTAAGGGGCCAGAGTAGAATAGGTTTCTTGCAGTAAAAGAGCCACATGATGACTCACAGTTTAGAAGAGTGGGCAGGAATGATTGAGTAGACTTAGAAAGCAGTAAAAATAATGATTATGAGGTGTCTGAAGGGCATTCAGGGTATGAGCTGGGTAAAAAGGATTGGGGTAGAAGGACCAGTAATGAGTAGGGGCTATGTGTGTATGAATATATATGTGTGCAAGTGTATGAGTGTGTACATGTTCATGTGTGTGTGCGTGTGTGTGTGTGTGTGTTTCATTTAAAGTGCTTCTTAACTTCTGTCTCTTTTACTGACATTAAAGTTTTGCAGTTTTATGTTTTCTACTGCAGAAAGAAAATTAATAATAAATCAAGATAAAACTCCTGTATGAAATTCAAGATCTAATAATTTTTTCTCGCAGTTAATTCAGCAATAATTTTCATTGAAATAAAACTTAATAAAATACTGTATTTCACAGTTTTATCATAATTGGAATACATAAAAACATGAACCAACAAGGTAGTTTTTATGTGGTCACAGGAGCTACCATAAGTAGTAGACAAATCTCCTTTGAATTCCACCTATCTTGAAAATATCATATAATTTGATACACTATGTTTGAAGAAAGGACAGGATGGTTATGGTTGAAAATACCTTCAGATTGGGCCAACCTGGTGTTAAACAGTAGCAGCAACACAAAAATATGACAAAATAGGAGGAACTCTAAGCAGTATATAACCTGCTGGAAACAGCAACTTAATTTCATTTAAATCATATCCTTCCTGTGAAAAACAGGAGCTAAATCTGCCTTAAATCATGAACTGTTAACTAGAAATATGAGCAATGTATCACAACACAGGCTACTATGGCCACCACACCAAGTACCACTAACAATGTTGAGTCAATGATACAGCCTCTACATGGTTGCTTAGCCTTCTAAGAATAGCAACCAAATCTCCCTTCAGTCACATCCTATAATCTCAGGAAAGAAGAACACATTAGACAATGAGATTCCACCTCTGCCACTTTTCTTATATTCACCTTCTGATAACTTGAGGGTACGCCCCATCACATCTTCCTTTTCCAACTGGGGTAACCATGTAGCTCCCCTACAACAAGACACCTGTCCCCATCCCTCTATCAAATTTAGCTTCTTATCCCTGGTATAAAACCTCCTCTCTCAATACTACATCCCACTCAGTTGAGAGGATTTTTTCTTGCAGGTTACTCTGTGACCTCTCTAGTGCTGGTGCCATGTAAAAAGCACCCAATACATCTGTAAAGTGGTTAGTGCTAGGAAGGGCATCCAGCTGTAAAAACTATGTCAAAGCAGTCACTGGAGTTTGGTGCAGTCTTCTGGCTCACCAGTTCCTGTAAACTGTCCAACCTATGCCAGCATGGAATAACAGACATTGCTGCAGATGCTGCTGCTGTTGCTGTTGATGAGGAGGGGGAGAGGAGGGGAGTGGGCAAAGATAGGAGGGGGGAAGGGAAGGGGAGGGGGAATGGGGAGAGGGGCAAAGAAGAGGAGGAGGAGGGGCAAGGGGGAGATAGTGGAGGAGGAGGAGGACGACGACGACGATGACAACAACAATGATGATGACGACGACAACAACAACGACAATGATGATAACAATGACAATGATGATAATGATGATGACAACGAGGATGACAACGATGGTAGTGGTGGTGGTGGTGGTGGTGGTGGTGTGGTGATTCTAAGTAAGCTGTGCCTAGGAAAAAGAAGGGATGGTCACCACTAGAGGGCCTTTGAACACAGGTCAACTCAATCAGAGTTGACCTTAGGCAAAATAACAATAACAAAAAAAAATTAAATAAAAATAAACAAAGAAAATTCCATTACCTTGCATTTCTGTATAAAGAGAAATATATTTGTTAAAGTATGTCATTTAAATCATAATTATCTGATATCTTAAAACATCGTTTGTTATATTTTAGTTTTATTATTCTTCTCTCTATATCAGCTTCTTTCTCAGAGATATTAATGTAATTTCAATTTTAAAAACAATTGTACTTGTATGGATTCTTCCTAAAATTAATACTCTTATCAAATTCTTAAAAGCTTAAGTTTTTAGCAAGAATTTTAATGCAAATACCGTTTCTGCTACCTCTTAGCAAACAATATCTTAAAACAGAAAACTGATTTTATTCATTCTTTATAACCTCTTTCACTTCATTGAACTATGTATACAGGCATATGTTAACACCATAACAAAACGTTAATTAATGATGTTGATGATGATAGTGTTGTTGATGATGAGGATGAGGATGAGGATGATGATGATGAGGGAGGAGAAAGGGGGTGATCGTAATAATTATAATGGTTTCTAATTTTCTAAGAATAATAATTTATAACAGATAATGATTTTTGTAATAATAGTAATTGTTTTGAATTTTAACACATGGTTAGCAATTTTTAAAGGAGGGAGTCAGCCGATAACATTGACACCAGTGCTTAACTGGTACTTATTTTATTGATCCCCCAAAGAGAGGAAGAGTAAAGTCGACTTTGGCAGCATTTGAACTCAGAATAAAAAGAATCGCATATATGTATATGTATATATATGTGTGTGTGTGCTTGTTTGTCTGTGTTTGACCCAACCAACATTACTTGACAACCAATGCTGGTGTGTTTACATCCCTGTAACTTAGCAGTTCAGCAAAACAGACTGATAGAATAAGTACTTGGCTTACAAAGAATAAAGTCCTGGGGTCGATTTGTACAACTAAAGGCAGTGCTCCAGCATGGCTGCAGTCAAATGACTAAAAGAAGTAAAACAGTAAAAGAGTAAAAGAGCCAGAAGAAATGCTGCTGAACATCTTGTCTGGCACAGTAATGATTATCCCAGCCTATCAGTCTCTTTTGCTGAACTGCTAAGTTATGGGGACGTAAACACACCAGCATCGGTTATCAAGCGATGTTGGGGAGACAAACACAGACACACAAACATATACACACACATACATATATACAACAGGCTTCTTTCAGTTTCCATCTACCAAATGCACTCAAGGCTTTCGTTGGCCCGAGGCTGTAGTAGAAAACACTTGCCCAAGGTGCTACGTAGTGGGACTAAACCCGGAACCATGTGGTTGGTAAGCAAGCTACTTACCACACAGCCACTCCTGCACCTATAACTAACTTAGGGACAAGGACACTAATTCTGGTGGAAGGGGACCGTTGCTTTGAGAGACACCAATATTTAACTAGTGGTTATTTTAGCAATACCAGAAAGATTAACAGTAGAGTTGACATTAGTAGAATTTAAATTCAGAATGATAAAGCAGTATAACTGAAGAGATACGAAACATTTTGGCGCTGCTTATTTGGCCCTGCTTATTTGGCATCACTGATTCAATGCTGACTTATTTGACATCAGACACTATTATGTTTCATTCTCTTTGTGTTAATGTTTGGATGAAGAGGTGGTGGAGGAAGAAGGATGGGGAGAGGATACAGTATGAAGAGAGGAGGAAGAAGAGGGAATGACAGAGGAGATTCATTCCAAAATGAAACAACTGTCCATTGAACACCTCTTTCCTTTTCTTTTCTTTCTTTTTTTCTTTTTTTTTTTTTTTTTTGAAGCTAGACTGACAAACCTGAGAAGAGTTAAACAGTCATCCAACTGCAGCTGACAGAAAACAACTGATAAGAAATTCGAACTCACAGCCCAGCCCAACCCTGAGATGAAGGAAGGATAAACTGTGATGAAATGGGGACTGATTGATTGACAAAGTCTTTACTGTGGCTATGGTAACTTCACATTTGCTTCCATGATAAAAAAACACAACACCTGGTTTAAAGTGAAACCATGTCAATTTGACAATGGACTGAACAGAAAAAAAGCAAAAAAGGGCACCTCCACATTGCATCATATTAGGTCCATTACTAAAATTTGTCATCTATAATTAAATTATTTCATTCAGGTTAATGATTAATTAAGGTATTAAGTGACAACTACTGAATTGGTCACACCTGAGATGCTCTGCAAGCCACCCATCAACTGACAATTACCTAGGTAACAAATTAGGTTACTTGATACCAGACAGAATATCACTTTGGCCTGGTCAGCTCCATCTACTGAGTCAATACTTTGTACAATGCTGCTCACATCACCAAGACAATGCTGTTAGACATTCAATAGACTGTACAGTAGAAGGCGGTGAGCAGGCAGAAACGTTAGTATGCCGGGCGACTTGCTTAACAGTATGTCATCTGTCTTAACATTCTGAGTTCAAATTCCACCAAGCTCAACTTTGCCTTTCATCCTTTCGGGGTCGAATAATTAAGTACCAGTTGTGTACTGAAGGTGATCTAATCGAATGGCCCCCTCCACCAAAATTTCAGGCCCGGTGCCTAGAGTAGAAAAGAATAGACTGGACAGTAGAGAGTATACAACATAATCAGACTACACGGCATATCAAAGTGTGCAATATGGTTCTAAGCCAGGCAGAGGTATGGTTGATACCACAGATCTGTGTCATACTTAGTTGATCAGTTGATCGATTATGTGCCTGGAGCAATACAACAATATCCTTGCTTGCAACCAAGAGAAGGTTTTTCTTTTGATTGACAAACATTTACTCATCAGGATTCCATCACTTGTTCATTAATGTCCCGGTTCTTTACTTTCAATTCTATAATTACTTTTGTAACCTCTGAACAATCTAACTGCATACCTTCTCCACTAGGGTCCACTCTACTCACCCTCTTCCCTGCTGACCGCTCCCTTACTGTGGTTCATCTACCAGATTCAGCACTAAACATTTTTCAATTCTCCCTCCCCAGTAAAACTCTAAAAGACCCACCCACCTGTTTTTCCAACTTCAATCTTCTACGTAAAGATGTTGAAGTCCTGGGTATGATGTTAAACTGCATCCGGTAGTGGGGCCCTGGTTTGGGAGTTTCAGGATTTTGAGGAGTGTGTAACAATCTCTTAACTACTATTGTCCCCCAAGCCCACTCTGACACAGAGTAGTAACACCTGTCAGAGGGTTAACTATGGGTTAACTAGCAGGTCACAGAATTGCATCTAGAACAAGGTCACTCACAAACACTCCAACAGATGTAAAGCAAATGAGGCCCTTCAGCTCTTTAGCTGCTCCATCTAAGAGAAGGTAACTCCATACAAATCCTGCATCCTGATAACTACTGGGCTCTGGGCACTTGTCGCATCAGACCAACACAAGTTTGGAGGACAAGAGAGTGGGACTGGCTCTGTGCAAACCATACCTGATATAATAATAAACCTCTGCTTCCTTGTGGGGTAATTCATTGAGCATTTAAAAAAAGGCTAAAGAATCAAACCCCTATAAAATATTCAGAGAGAGGGATTTAACCAATGTCTGGTATCCCTTTGTGGCTCCATAGATACAATGAATGTACTGACTTGTCTTTTCTTTGTGGCATATCTGTGAGTGGCGAGTGGGTAAGTGTACATGGGCCAGGCACTTGCTTCTGGAAACAGCCCAGGCACAGTAGTGGTGGTTTAGTTCCTGTGTCTGCAATATCATCAAATAATGATGGAAAATGCCAACCAAATGTGTTCAGGTTAAACAAAGGCCAAACCAATGATATCACCATTCTGGTCAGGGTTAATGCTTCTCCATCTTTCAATAACTTATAAAAAGACAAATTTTCATTTCAGTTTTTGTAAGCATTCAGTAATTGTGAGACAAATCTGTCATCCAAGGAAGGATGCAAGACAATCACAAGTATTATTCCCAAAATTGATGTAAAGTAACAGAGGTGCACAGAATAAAGTATCTTATCTAAAACTCTATGAATCATTTGCAGTATATATGAAAACAAATTTCTAAAAGTTTCTATATTACATTGATACATATTCATACATACATACATACATACATACATATATATAAATATATATAAATCTGAAGATTAAACATGCTAGACCACTGGTTTTAAATTGATATTAATCAAATTAATATTCAATTTTTCACCCTCATTTAAAATTTTATATATATATATATATAACGGACAGAGTCAAGACTATTGAAAGATGAGTAATTTTGCCCTAGAGGCAATGCCTTTCAATTGAGTAAACTCAAAGTTGCCATGCAAACTCGCTTGCACTTTTAACATAGGTGCGCATATTTTCAGCGATTAGAAAGAAGCTTTATGTAGCCTTACCTTCAACCCCCAAACAATTGAGTCAGAAAGGCGTCAAAATTGATTTTAATTATAAAAATTTATTGTAACTACATGTTAAATACCATAAAAAATTCAGAATACAAATTGGTAGAAAAATATGGAACGATTTGAGTGGAAACATGAGGGATAATGAGGGGTAAAATCATTAAAAATAAAAAAAATTGTTTAATTTGTTTGTAGCGAGAGACACAACAGGAATGATCTCGTTTGAGATTATGGTCATCTTTGGCTGTGTTGTTCCTGTTGTGTCAGCTGATCTGATTGGTTGACATGTAGCGTGGTTTATCTCTACTTTATTTCGCGCTACTGTCCAAAGCCAACTAATCACGGCCTTAGGATAAGGTCACATGACACAGTCTTTTGGATGTTCTTCGGGAACCTCTAGAATGCTTTAAAAGGCCTCAGAATTTACCATTCCAGGTCTTTGGTCTTCAGCCATTGACTACACCACCACAGTGCAACCAGTTCCAGCGACGACCACACCAGCCATGTTCCTGCTACAGCCAGCGACGACGCCAACATACACCAGCAACACAGGACGTCTCCACCACCGTCGCCGTTCTCTACCGTCGCCTTCACCACCATCGACCTCAATGATATGTACACAGCAACTCGCTTAAGTTTAGCTTACACGCTGTTCGTGTAGACACACCAAGGTTAACAGCACAACTCTACCGGCGAGATCTTCTGTACCGATGTAACCTGGCAAATGGATGGAAGCCCCAACTTCTACACACCTAGTAACTGCTCTCCTCTTTGCCCCAACTTCATTGACACAAAACGAACTGCTATTGTGTACCTTACGAGCTGGTATTTATCGGCGAACTGGCAGAATCGTTAGCACGCCAGGTGAAATGCTTAGCAGTATTTTGTCTGTCTTTACGTTCTGAGTTCAAATTCCGCTGAGGTCGACTTTGCCTTTCATCCTTTGGGGGTCGATAAATAAAGTATCAGTTACGCACTGGGGTCGATGTAATCGACTTAATCCGTTTGTCTGTCCTTGTTTGACCCCTCTGTGTTTAGCCCCTTGTGGGTAGTAAAGAAATAGGTATTTATCTCTATTTGGTGTCTGGACATTTCTATTTGTTCTCTATGTTCACTCTTATAACACACACATACACAAACACTTGTTGCTTGCACACATACACAACACTGGCTAGCACTCACAACCCTCTAACCTTAACACCTTGTAAATAAAATCTTATTTCCTCTCAAACAGTGGAACGGCTTGTCGTCATTCATTTATATTCTGTTGGCACTGTTGTATAAGTTGTATTATGGCTCATCTTATTTTGTTAGGGATGCGACCATCTGGCTTACAAAGGAAACCTATGTCTCCAACCTCCTCACATATGGTCGTATTCCTACATGTTCCTTGTTTTGTTTTGAGGACCGTTGTTCTGAAATGGTCCCTTTCCTTTGGTAGGGTTGCTAAATATATGTTGAAAGCAAACACAATAATTTGAGTGTTATGTGAAAGAGTTTCTGTTAAAGAACTTACAAAGTTACTCTTTTGACCGAAAGGACGGCGGCCACCAGAGTTTGCTTAGTTCAGGACATGAAAAATAAAAATCCCGATCGATTATTTAATACATATAATATATATACACACATTGCAACCTTGTATGTATGTATATGTGTGTGTGTGTGTGTACAGTTGAGTTGTTTTTTGTTAAACCCGTATTAGAGTACAAATAGAGCTCATTCACTCTTAGAATTCTTAAATAGCCGGTAGTATTATGGTATGCTACCAATTCTAGTCTTAGATATTCCTCGTGTCTCTTCCTTTTGACTCCTTTACTTTTTACTTTGTGTGTGTGTGTATGTGTGGAGAGAGAAAGAGAGAGGGAGACAGATAAACAGACAGACAGACATGTAGAAATATAGAAATAGCATTCCTGAAGATGACCAGAGAATGTACATATGCAAATGTAATGTTGAAGATAGAAAGACAAGAGATGAGAATAATTACCCAGGAAATACAAACTACCGTAGAATAGAATCTAAGAAGATGCTACTATGTCATACAACCACACAAATATATCTCGGATCACAACCAATGATTGTCAAAACTTCATTTCCCAATATACTTCAACCACTCAGACACACTATTTTTTTTCATTCTGCTTCTATTTTCTGCTACAATGGTTTCTTCTTCATTTTTATACCAGCTGTTGTAAGTTCTTTATACTCTGGCCTTATCTATCATTCTTATTCTCATAGCCTTTGCTGTGTCTCTGCTCTCAAAAGCCAACAGTTTGTGTAGTTGTACTTCAACTAAATTGTAAAAAGTAAAAAGACTCTCTTCGGTCATGAACGACCATGGATTGCAGCTAGAAAGTTCCCCTCTGAGGCAAGGTTGTTTGTGGAAGACCAGAAGTCACCCATGCATACCAGTCTACCCCACTGATATTGTCCAAAGGAAAGGCAAAGACCGTTACAGCTTGGCACCAGTGATGAGACAAACTCATTTCTACAGCTGAGTGAACTGGAACAACATGAAATAACGCATCTTACTCAAGAACACAACACACAACCGCTAATCAAAATCATAATCTCACAATTGTAAACCCGCTGCTCTAAATCACCTGCTAAACTGTGACCCTCTGGAAATCCCTCTGCAGCCACATTTTCTTTTCCTCCTCAGAGATCAACCCATAGGGAGGTCAAACTGGACTATTGCAGCAGTGATGTAACAAGTCGAGATGTGAGGGAGGACCTTGCAGAGGTCATAACCATGTTGTAGTTTCTTTCACTCAGACAAACCAATAAATAAAGAATTCATCGCTAAAGTACAGAGATGTTTTGTCTGTCGTGGTTTGTTGTTATCATGATATGATGTGTTTTCCATTTCTTCTCTATGATCAGATATAATAATTATTGATTCAATTAACATTTAAATTGAAATTACAGAAATAATACAATTAAGTTAAATTAATTAATTTTCTTTTTTTCTGATAAATTTAAATTTGATTTCAGGATTAATTTAAGAATGAACAAAGAATATATATTATTGTTGTTTAGCCCCAGGTCAACCTGCCTAGAGTAAACATATGAACAAAGTATTCTATCTATGACCATGCCTTTTCTCTTTCTCAGATATATTTAGGATTACATTATCAAAGAGTCTTGACCTTTCTTTAAACCTGGTAAACTAAGATGTGAAGGATATTTGGGTGTTATTTCTACCAGGTTCAGCAACTATGTAGAGACTTCTTTTTGGTTTGTACATCAACTCTTTGCATTCAGTCCTTATGGTGGTGTGTAAAACTACAACATTCCTAGTGCCCTTTCTTTTATATGGCTGTAAGGGTGATTTGATGGTCATTTGGATTCTATCTCTAGCAGACTAAGCAGTGACATACATGCACCCACAGGTCAGACAGAATTTGTTAAAGAAGATAATCTATGGCCAGTCTTATTTTCCATTGGAAGCTATGGTAAATGGGGGACTTGACCATTGCTGTCTTTGCTTGTGTTTCTTGTCAATTCATAGGAAATTGTAAGGACAATATTTTTGTTCTTTAACTAAATGCATTTCCAAATTCTAGCCACTCAGCTATGAAGAACGAGTCATCCATGCAGACTGAGTTAAACAAAGAAATCTGCCTCAAATCATAATTGAGTAAAAACAACATTGATTAAATAGCTATATACTCATCATTTCCATGCTTACATGGATTGGACAGAATTTGTTGAGCCAGATTTGGGGCTTTATACTCTTCTTGTTGCCAACCTGTTTCCAAGTTAGGTAGATTTTCTCCATGAAACAAAGGACACTCTATGCATGACACTCATTTACAACTAACAAAGACAAGGAAAGGAGACAGTAACACACACACACACACACTCACACACACACTCACACACACACTTACACTAATATTTCAGTTACAAATTTCTGTATCTTTTTATCATTTACTTGTTTCTGTCAATGGACTGCTGCCATACTGGAGCACCATCCTGAATGATTTTAGATGAACAAATACCTTAGTACTTATTTTTTTAAAGCTTGCTACTTTTTCTATTGGTCTCATTTTGCTGAGCTTCTAAGTTACAAGGATATAAACAAACTAACATAAGTTGACAAGAGGTGGTGAGGTACAAACACGAACACACACACACACACACACACACACATCTTTAAAATTCCTGTGCCTGTCATCCTCTGCAAAATTCATGCTCGCGTCACATCACAACATTGAAACAAAACTATTTCACTTCAACTGGCTCTGCTCGCTTTAGGCATCATGCAAAGACACATGAGGGAAGGTAAAGATCTCATGCCATGTAAACAGTTCCTGGACAAATATCTCCAACAAATTCCAGATGCACCACCTACACCCAAATATATCTCAGCAAATAATAATTCTTAACTTGAATGGTCTGTGGTGCCCAAAGAATGACTGTAATGTGAAACATCATTAAATATCTTTTCCAGGTGGAATTATTTACTGTATTTGATGGCTTATAAAATGCACCTGTGCATAGGATGCACCTTAGCCTAGGCTATACTTTTGTAAAATAAATTACCACTAAAATAATGTTTTATCCTCTTACCTGAATAACTGTTATTTCTAGTAATTATAAGCAATTTATTGCATCCATATCTATATATATAAAACTGTAGTTGTGTGAGTGTCTGTCTCCTACGATTTAGATTCCTAACTACTCCCACATTTTGCGGTGCAGTTTAACCAAATTCGGGTATCTTATAGTCGTGATTCATATCGAGCCCTTCTGGGTATTAGCGCGTGTCTACGATGAGTCTACGATTTAAAAAATAATTTAACATAATTTTTTTCCATTTTAATGCATATTTTTTCGTGTGTCGATGGCGGCGGAGTTGGCGTCCATGGTCACACCTGCACCTGTGTTGCTTCACCCCCTTCTTCCCTCCCTCGTGAAGCTGTGGGGAAGGGAGTGTAAGGAAATCAACGTCGTAAAGCATTGTCAAGGAGACCAGCGTTCTTTTAGAACAATGACTTCATGGCTTGAAGACACTAAAATTACCATAATTTTTTATTCCATTTTTAATGCATTTTTTTGCTATTTTTTTTTGCTATAACTCACTAAAAATGCTTATATAGTTATTTCCCTTACAAACCCGAGCAACGCCGGGTGATACTGCTAGTTCAATATAAACATTCCATAGGTCATTGTTCACCAATAGATGGTAGCACATGTTTTGTAAACATACATACCTTTTTGAGTCAGCTTTGAGCCTACATTGTGTGCATTGGACGCAGGGGGGGGGGTTAAAGCCATTTTTGGGTAAAAAAAAAAGATGCATCTTATAGGTCATTAAATATGGTAGTTAGTTACGCCCTGGACCAGTTCTGGTGAAAACTTGTCTAGGCATCTACATGTGGCTGTGTGGTAAGAAGTTTGCTTCCTAACCACATGGTTCCTGGTTTAGTTCCACAACATGGCATCTTGGGCAAATGTTGTTTTCTACTCTTGCCACAAGCCAATCAAAGCCTTGTGAATGGATTTGGTGAACAGAAACTAAATGAAGTCAGTTATGTGTGTGTGTGTGTGTGTGTGTGTGTGTGTGTGTGCATGTGTGTCTGTGTGCCTGTGTACATGGGTGTGTGCGTGAGTGTGTATCTTTGTGTATGTGTTTGTGCCCGACCACCACTGTCTGACGACCAGTGTTGGTTCATTTACTTCCCTATAACTTAGCAGTTTGAGAAATAAAACCAATAGAGTAGCTGCAGGGAGAAACTTGCTCAAGTAAACTCCTCAGATTGTGCCCCAGCATGGCCACAATCCAATGACGGAAACAAGCAAAAGGTAAAAGATATACACACACAATGGATTATTTTTTTTTTTCAAATTCTAATTCAATTCCTTAAATGTTTCAAAATTTTGACTCAGGAACCAGTGGTGGTGGTGGTGGGAGGGGGTAATTCTGGTTTCATCTTTGGAACATTTGCAGAATGATTTTTATTATTATTATTATTATTATTATTATTATTATTATTATTATTATTATTATTATTATTATTTTATTATTATTATAAAGCAGGTTGTGACAATGTTCAAAATAATTGCCATTTCATGACATAAAGTCAAAAAGTGCTCTTGAAATCTGTCCAGTAGAATTTCAAACAGATTCTATTACCGTTGACATTTAGCAAGTGCTGCTGCCACTAAATGCCTCAATAGACATGGACACGACTTCTCTTGTGGCTATTCTCACTGATATTTTGTATTAATAGTGTGAGAAAGATAAAATAATATAAAATGTGCACATCTTACTGACAAAGGCCACAGAATGTGTAAAAGCATGAGAGAGAGAGAGAGAGAGAGAAAGAGGAGAAAAGAAGAGAATAAAACAAAAGATTATATGGAAAGGAAAAGTTCTTCTTAAATGTAACAGTATTTGAAGAACAGTTGGTAACCATGCCAGAATTACTGCAAGAGTGATTTTCTGAAGTGGGTCTTTTTCTTTTGGGTCATTTATTTTGCTTTTAACAATGCTATTGGATTTTGGGGAGGTGGGGGTTGTTGTTTTTTCCTTTTTTTCTATGACAGCATTTTTCTAGAAATATCTTCTCAATAAATATAGGTTAATTGGTGATATATTTCGTTTCTGATATATTTCTGTACTTAATGTAGTAGGATTTGATTTCTTGCAGAAAGATGCAGTGTTTTACAGAAGTCTATATCAAATGTCTTACTACAGACAGAGCTGTGTCTCACAGAGGTGCCAGAATGTTACAAAGGTCTGTAACAAACATCTGCTACAGATAAAAGTTAAATTGAAATGGTGCACAGCATGTGTTAGAGGAAGATGTGATATGCAGGAATGCTTGTATGGTTAAGAAACTCATTTTGCAACCATGTGGTTTTAGGTTCAGTTCCACTGCACAGCACCTTGGACGCATGTGACTTCTGCTATAGCCTAAGACAGGCCAATGCTTTGTGAGGATATTTGGTTGATAGAAACTGTGTTGAAGCCATCTTGTATGTAGATAGATAGATAGATAGATAGATAGATAGATAAATAGATAGATAGATAGATAGATAGATAGATAGATAGATAGATAGATAGATAGATAGATAGATAGATAGATAGATAGATAGATAGATAGATAGATAGATAGATAGATAGAGAGAGAGAGAGACAGAGAGACAGACAGACAGACATACAGACAGATAGATAGATTAGATAGACAGACAGAGATATATATAGATATACAAACAGACAAATAGACAGATCGAAGGACTGGCAGAAAGACAGACATTCTGACAAATGGACAGATGCCAAACATAGATTGATAGACAGGCAGGCAGACAGAAAGACAAACAGACAGACAGAGACAGAAAGACAGACAGGCAGAAAGACAGACAGACAGACAGGCAGGCAGACAGACAGACAAATAGACAGACAGAGATGTTTGTGTATTAGTGTTTGTCTCACCACTACCACACATCCAGTACTTTACAACTAATGTTGGTTTGTTTACATCCACATAATTCAATGGTTTGGCAAAGAGACCAACCAAACAAGTACCAAAGTTTTTTAAAAAATAAATACTGGAGTCGATTTGTTCAACTAAAATTCTTCCAAGTAATTCTCTAGCAGAGTCAGAGGGCAATGACTGGAAACAAGTGTAAGATAGGTTATTGAAGATTAGGACTTACCTCTGCCCAGCTTAACACCACAGTCAAGCTGTGTGGTTGCCTTTAGCAAAGACCACTCTGTGATATGCATATCCACTATGAGAAAAATTCAATATCTTGATTATGCTACTTCCTACTCAAGAAACTAGGTTTCTTTCTCCTCTTACCTTTGTCAGTCTTGGAGACTCTGCAAATGTTACCTTTGGGCCTCTCAGTAAAACATTCTAACAAAGAAGCCTCTTTCTATCTCATCACTCAGCCTGCTATAAATAGCAATACAATCTTTCTCTGTCATTTTTGCATTTGGTTTTGCAAGATTATTGATGTGAGCTCATATGTTGAAATATATTCTGTTGTATCTCAGGAGGGTCATTATGCCAATATTAAACACACACACACACACACACACACACTGGTTCTATTTTGCTTCTTTATTATTCATCAGTTGGTTAACTATTTACTCAAATGACTAATCAATTGTTTGATTAATTTGACTAAACATATGATCAATCGATCAATCAGTCATATTTGTCAAAGTCCATGCCACTGAAGAGATTGCAAATGGTGACAAAAGGACTTTGACTAACAACTGATTGACTAATAAACCATATGATTAATCAAATTAATCAAGCAATTGCTTACTTAGTTAAGTAAATAGCTAACCAACTGACAAATAATCCTTTCTATTATTGGTACAAATGCTGAAATTTTGGAGTAGGGAGCAGCTCAATTACATTGGTCCTAGTGCTTGACTGGTATTTATTCTGTTGACCGTGGAAGGTTGAAAAGTAAAGTCAACCTCGAAAAAATTTGAACTCAAAACATGAAGATGGATGAAACACCAGCAAGCATTTTGTCCAGCATGCTAACAATTTTGCCAGCTTACCACCTTCCAATTGACAAATAGTAAAAATGTGAAATAGTACCAGTGTGTGTGTTTGTTATTTGCATAATGACCCTCTCAAGAGGCAACAGCTATCTCACCTATAAAGACCTGGTGTAGCTGATGACAAAACGAGAAAATAAAGAACAAGCATTAAAACAGCCATTATCAGTTCTAGAATCAGTGTCCATGCCAACGAAGAACAAAGTCATTTTGATATTCTCATTCAAACACAGCCAAATCTTCAATTCAACAGGTGACAATTTTTTATAACTATAAAAGATCTCCAAATGAATTTAAAGAACTAATTTAGAAGAAAAGACCATCATTGAGTGACTTGTGTCAAAGAAAGGAAGAACTACAGCTGGGTTTGATGGGGTAATACAGAACATTTGGTATTTGTGAAAGGTTATAAAATATCTCTCCTAACATTAATCCTATTATTTTAAGAACAAAGTAAAGGAACAAATGAATATGTAACTAAACAAAACCCATTATGGTTAAAGGTTGGATATTTTAGAAGTTAATATATAAAAATATCACATGATAATTTTATTCCTCACATCTTTTTTGTGGTCCATAACTCACTACACCCCCACCACCACCACCACCACCACACACATATACACAAACACACACAAACTCACACGGACACACACAGACACTCGTGAAGAAGTCCTGATGGTCTTTACGTTTTTATGACTACAATTTATATTCCTTAATCTCTTTTAACCATTTTAATCTTTCAAAGTAAATGCTCAACCATGAACCAAAGAAGGAAGTTTTATATGCTAGAAATAATAGTCAAATCTCCCTCAAATCACACCACTCTATTGCCTTGAAAATGTATACAGTGCATTGGATAATGTAATCCAGAACACATAGCAGTCAAGACAAGGAATGGATAATCATGATCCAAATGCTCTTTAGAACTGAACTAGGCCATAACAACAAATATTCAACCAATTTCAGATCCCAAGATACTTTGCCATTGCACCATTCCAACATAATTCTAAACTTACTGCTTCTCATCTTGGTACATAAACTGAGAAAGCGGTAGCATTACTAATCTCTTTTAGTCTAAATTCATTGTGATTGTACCTGACTTAATAAAGTAGAAAGCTGTTAATTCCCCCCAATACATTGTGAGAAATCACAATTTTAGCTCACTAATCATATCTGACTAGACTGAAAAACACCAAATCTCTTCAGATACATGAAAACTGATAGAACAGTAAGATACCTGAACTGTTAAAAATGGAGTGCATATGCAAGCAGTACTCTAGAGTTGGTCATATTTGAGCTTTTTACAATTGATAAGAGCTGAAGTAATTTCTGAGATTTATGGTTTTGTGATTCAGTTTTGGCAATGTTTTATGTGTATATACATACATATACACATATGAATATAGTACACATATACATATACATATGTCTATATATACATATATGTATGTATGGTGCCCCATAAAAAGTGCCTGTGCTGGTACCATATAAAAAGCACTTGTGTTGGCACCATGTAAAAAGCTCCTGTGCTGGTGTGACATAAAAAGCATCCATGCTGGTGTTACATACAAAGCACTTAATACACTCTGTAAAGTGGTTGGCATTAGGAAGGGCATCCAGCCATAGAAACAATGCCAAAACAAAAGACTGGAGTCTGGTGCAGCACTCCAGTTTACCAGCTCCTGTCAAGTCATCCAACCCATGCCAGCATGGAAAACAGACGTTAAATGATGATGATGATATATGCAGGGAACTCTGGACTAAAAGACTGGATGACATATGCATTGGAAGGTCGTACATGTTTCAACAAGACGCAGCACCTTACAAAGCCCATGTAACTCAAAGAATGGATGTTAAAAATTCTTTGCACTCATATAACACCAAACTTTTAGCCTCCAAATTCTTCAAACTTAAATCCCATGGATTACTACATTTGGAGCATTGCAGAAAGGAAAACCAACCAACACTCTCACAATAGCTTCAGCAAAGGTTGCCATTATCCAGGTGATGTTTGAAATGAACAAAGACAATTTAGTACAGGTATGTCAATAGTTCCAATCTTGCATTAAAGCAGCCATCAAACCTGAAGGGAGATTCATTAAATGATCTTATTGGAAAGATTATCAAGAATGTGTACAGATTTTTATCAAAATACATTTGGTTTTGGTTAGATTGAAGTTGTTTCATTTAATTACCAAACATGTCCTCAAATATCTCTTGCACCCTGTATGTGTGTGTGTGTGTGTGTGTGTGTGTGTGTGTTTAGATAGATAGAGCAATAGTAGATATATACATGCAAAAGCACACACACACACAGCTACATATGTATGCATATACATACATATATATACATATCTGTGTATATATATATATATATATAAAAACACCATCCGAGCGTGGCTGTTCGCCAGCCTCGTCTGGCATCTGTGTCGGTGGCACATAAAAAACAGCATCCGAGCGTGGCCGTTCGCCAGCCTCGTCTGGTACCTGTGTCGGTGGCACATAAAAAGCACCCACTACACTCACGGAGTGGTTGGCGTTAGGAAGGGCATCCAGTTGTAGAAACAATGTCAGATCAGACTGGAGCCTGGTGCAGCCTCCTGGCTTCCCAGACCCCAGTTGAACCGTCCAACCCATGCTAGCATGGAAAGTGGACGTTAAACGATGATGATGATGATGATGATGATATATATATATATATATATATATATATATATATCTACATGTGTATGCATACATATGAATGCAAATATATATATATGTAAACATACACACAAATATGTATATAAATACATTCATATGTACATACATATGCATACATACAAAGAAACATATACTTAGCTGTTATCAACATTTAGCACAGCTGCTTGCTCTTTACGCCATCGGTTACAGGATCATGGCTTATCAGTGAACAAGATATTTTGGTAATTCTACAAATTACTTGAAATGTTATCTTCCCATACTCCTTCTGCAACATCCCTCAAACTATTACCACCAAAAACCAAAGATAGCTTCTGTTCCAACATCAACACAATTCTCTGTATTCTTCGTAGTTTTCACTATTTTCTTGTGTTCTTGTTAGTGCCATTTCTTTTCCTTTCATTTTACTACTCACAATGCTTTCCCCTATTTGGTATGGATGGAGCAGCTTTCGTTAAATGCAATTTACCTGATCAGTCAGAACAAATCAGGACAAATATAATGTCTTTTCCTTTGGCTTATAAATTAGTTTGAAGCTCTTGCAGTCAAGTTTGGTATTATTTTGATGCCAAATATAATTCAGCTTTCATTGAGTCCCAATTCTCTTGGCAATGTAATTGTTGTCACATTTGAACTGACATTGCCCTGTGTTACTGTTATCTATTACGGTTCTATTTTGGCTATAAAAACAACTTGATATAGCTAACACTCATGGACATGCTTACAAAATCTAAAAACAACACAGCACCCATGACTTTCAGAAACATTTTTTCATGCTCAAAAGTGCTGAAACATGGAATAAACTACCCACATCAGTTGTTAGCTGTTGGGACACAAACATTCATGTTTCCTGAAATTTGCCACCAGTCCACCTGATATCCCCCCCCCCCACCACCTTATTTTTTTTATCAATTCATTCACTATTCACTTCCTGTGCATTAGTTCTCTGTATTGTTCATGCACTTTTGGCTGCTTTTTCTGACGAGTTGTAATGCACTTGAGTACTGTGTACAATAAGTTCATTATAATTGTTTTTAACCCCAGTTCAATCCTGATCCAGTATACACATATTCAAAAACATTCCAAGCATTCCTATCTTTTTTTAGAGGAATATAGAACTTACATCAGTCAGGATCCTGTCCCCACCAAAGTTTCAGGCTGCGTGCCTGAAGCAGAAAGGATTATTTGGCAAGGCAATTTTGCTAGAAAATTAAGACAAAAGACAAAAATAGAAAAGCTGAATAAAAGTTTATTTTTTCAGAATGAAACTCCACTAAATAACTAAGAAAGTTACATTTGGGGAAGGCAATAGAAAATTGAATATTTTAATTATTTATTTCAGAATCATAATCTCCAGGAAAACAATAAATAAGACAACAAAACATGCAACATCATCATCATCATTGTTTAACGTCTGCTTTCCATGTTAGCATGGGTTGGATGATTTGACTGAGAACTGGCGAGCCAGATGGCTGCTCCAGGCTCCAATCTGATCTGGCAGACTTTCTACAGCTGGAAGCCCTTCCTAACACCAACCATTCCAAGAGTGTAGTAGGTGCTTTTGCATGCCACCAGCATGAGGGCCAGTCAGGCGGTACTGGCAATGGCCATGCTCAAGTGGTGTTTTTTATGTGCAACCTGCACAGGAACCAGTCCAGCGACACCTGTTATAACAGTGATAAATGTCAGATTTTAAGTGTTTTTCTTACCTATTTCTAACTTCATGAATTCACTTGTCCAAATGAGATCTCATTCAGGATTCAGGGTGCTGGTTCATGCAATTTCATACACCAACGAATTTACTTTTTATTTGATACCCAACAAACACATTTTCCTTAATCTTTTGTTGTACATCTGTAACAACCACATAAACTCTGTGGTCATTCAACCTGTTAAAGACAGCAGACAAATATCTCAAAGACTGATAATTGTCAAGTCATTTACTTCATTCTGCCCATCCCTTCCCCATTTTTCTTTTTACAATTTAATTCCCATCCCATGTTTGATTATTTCCTGGAAAAGCCCTGAGGTGAGCCTACACTGCATAGGATTGACCAAGATTTGCTTGAGTTGTAGATCCAACCGTTTGTGGGAAAAAAGCTACTTTTTCAAATGTTATATACAGTCCTGTTATTCCTTGTTGAATTGTTAAACACCTGTAACAGACTTTACATCCAGCTGTCTGTTGAATGCTGTTCTTTAGTAGCGAGATTCTTGCCACAAATTACAAAGTTTTAAGAAAATATTGGTCTTGATAATGGTTTCACTGTAGTAGTTTGAGACCCCTATTTTATACTTTTCCTTTGCTGCACAAATAACCAGGTAACTAACACTGAACTTGTTTCCCCCTGCTTACATGCTCTTGTTGGCACTTCTAGAAAAATATATTAACTGAATCGGCTTTCCATTCTACTTTAGCAGATTTGAGGCAACAGGATGCTCACTGGGAAATAAAAAATATGGCCTATATTTCAAAAATATCGTTCTGCAACAATGGTTCTAAGCTGAGGCTTACTTTTATTATTAGACTGATAAAAAAATTAGCATAGATCTAGGCCGCAAAAAACCTTGATACGGCCTATTTCATTGATTTCATTTATAGCATCAGCTAAAACAAGTTGTAATCGATGACTCAAACAATGCCAACTTACAAGGTTTAGAAATTCTTGAATTAATCTTGTAACAATTCCAGCTTTTCTTGTAAACACAATACTTGCTCCATCAGGACAAAATCTAATCAAACTTACCTTTATCCTGCGAAACCCTGCCCCAAAAGCATTCATCAGAGCACTTGAATTTTTGAATATTTTCAGCTTTTATTGCTTCTAATTGTATCAAATCATAACACATTATTAAAGAAGAAGAATCTAATTAGCATAGATTTCTTTATAATTTGTGGAGGCACAATGGCCCAGTGGTTAGGGCAGCGGACTCACGGTTGGAGAATTGCGGTTTTGATTCTCAGACCGGGTAGTGTGTGTTTATTGAGCGAAAACACCTAAAAGCTAAGTCAAACCGTCCAGCCCATACCAGTATGGAAAGTGGGCATTAAATGGTGGCGGTGGTGGTGATGGTGATGATGATGATGATAATGATGATGATGATGATTGGATGGATATATATATATATATATATATATATATATATATATATTTGTTCTTGATAACGCTGCTGAAATTTTTAGTTCTGACTGATACGATAATATATTTTGCAAGTCTCATTGCAGAAAATCTTGAATATTGTTACATAAATGTACACCATTCTTCAAAAAGAAAATTTGAAGTTCTACATCTTCTTCCAAAGCTGACATTAGTCGATTTCAAACTGTTAAAAAAAAAACCTCCCGAGTTAGTTGGATTTCTTTGCTATTGATTTTATTAAAAGGTGTAATAGAGTTACCATTTTTGTGTGTGTGTGTGTGTGTGTTTAAGATATTTACAATATTTGTATGAGAATTTGCTTCCAAATATTTCTTTTTTTTTTATTTTCCTTCAAGTGAACTTTTTTTTTCAAGTCAACATACGGTGGCATTGCTTTTACTATTCAGGAAAAAAAAAAAGAAAATGTAAACATTTTATTTTGATGTTTCAAATCCATCGTTTATTTTTTTTTAGTTTTTCAATTTTTTCAATTTTTCTGTTAAATAGAAAAATATTATTTGGCAATTATCAAGCAATAAATTTTCAGAATTATGTAAAACCTGTTCATTTGCAACTGAAGGCACATTTTAGATGTTTCACCATTTTTGTTATTAGAGCAATTGTCTTTGTCACTTAATTAGATAACCAAGTCATTCTCTCAATTTATGATCACAGAATGAAAATGGAGAATTATTGTAATCAATTGGCCAGCATTGATATTCCAAAGAAAAAAAAATTGAAATTTTGAAAATTATTTGGTGCAGTTTTGGAACAGCTCTCAAGGTGATCTTATACACTTTAAACCAAAGATTATTGCTACCACTACCTTATGGGGATGGAAAAGGAATTGAGAGTTTGTGGGGTTTTTTTCATTTATTTTTTACTATTTCATTGTTCTGAGCTTCAGGCTCACAATCATGAGGCAGTGAGTTCGAATCCCGGACCGGGCTGCGTGTTGTGTTCTTGAGCAAGACACTTTATTTTTTACATTTCTCCAGTTCACTCAGCTGTAGAAATGAGTTGCAAAGTCACTTAGTGCCAAACTGTATTGGCTCTTGCCGTTCCTTTGGATAACATCAGTGGTATGGAGAGGGAAGTCTGGTATGCATGGTCTTCCATAAACAACCTTGCCCGGACTTGTGTCTCAGAGGGTAACTTTTTAGATGCAATCCCATGGTCATTCATGACCAAAGGAGGTCTTTACCCTTTTTACAACAGAAATTATGATTCTGAAAGGATCCTTTCTTTTTTTCTTAAAATTTCAATTTTTTTAATATTTATACCTCCCAATCTCCAACCCTTTTCTTTCCCCAATGAGGTAGTAATAGCTATTCCTACACTTACCTTTTTTTTCTCTAGAATTGTAAACACCTTCATTACCAATCCTGCATATAGATGTACCTAAAACCAAAGATCTCAACACGGAATCTTCCCTGCCAACCCTCCCACCACCACTATCAAAAACATTGAAAATGTTCAAACTGAGGGAGGAGGAATTTAAAATGGAAAAGCTGCGTTTTGTTTTGTTTTGTTTTATTCTTGTTTTTCCCAAAATTGTAACTTCTATTGTTAAAAACATAGAAATCTGAAGAAACTTTTGAAAAACAGAATGCCGATAATCAATCATTCATATTTCTATGATGCTTCATTATGAACATCTAATAACATATTAAAATAAAACAACAAACTGGCAGAATCGTGAACACATCAGGTAAATTGTTTAGCAGCATTTCGTCCATCTGTACATTCTCAGTTCAAATTCCACTGAGGTCAACTTTGCCTTTCATCTTTACAGGGTCAATAAAATAAGTACCAATTGAGCACTGGGGTTGATGTAATCAACTTTCCAGCTCCCTCAAAACTGCTGGCCATATGCCAAACTTTGAAACCAATATATTATCTCATCTAGGTCATCCCATAGGATGCCCCCATAGGGGTTTCCATAGGGGTTTCGTTTGTGCATACTTTAGGAGTTACAGGGTGCTGCTCCATGTGGTCCCACAGTTTCCATCTAACTTGGGATATTAGAGTCTCATTCATTTTCTTGTATTCAAGATCCTCTGCATAACATCCTGCTAGTTCAAAGCCAGGAATCTGATATGTTAGGTTCTGCCAATAACTAAATCCATGCCCAGCTGCTGACGCTTCGATTTATTGTTGTTAACGTTTTGTCTGTCTCTTACCCTTCAACCTGTCTGGCCTGGTAAGAACTACTTGAATATTTCTCTCCTTCAACCATAGCTCTCCAGGTCAATGGAGCACACAGACACCTCACCACAACAAGGTACTTGTTGAATTGGCCTTTGACTACACAGTAGTTCTTCTGCCCTTTGACGAGTCTTATTTTTTGTCCCACAGGGTGTCCAACAATCACCCTCCTCACCAAAATAAGGTAAAATCCATAATCCTATGAAAAATAGTTGATAAAGAGTAGATATAGAGTATGGAATATTGGTAAAGTTTATTTGTTGTGAGATGTGTAGAATATAACTTTTCCTCATCACTTGGCAAAAACTGAATGGGAAGGAATGATTTGGTTAAGAAGGAGTATTCAAACAAGAGATGGGGTAATGGTAAAAGGTGAGAAATCGAAGGTATGAGGTAAGAAAAGATGAAGAATCAGAAAGTTGAAGAGGAAGGTGGATAGTTACATAAAAAGTGACAGTTAAGGTGACAGACATAAATATTGTGTGGAGTGGAAGGTAATTAGGTGCACAATAAATACAATCATCATCATCGTTTAACATCTGCTTTCCCTGCTGGCATGGGTTGGACAGTTTGACATGAAGCTGGCAAGCAGGGAGCTGTCCAGGCACCAACTGTTTGTTGTGGCATGGTTTCTATGGCTGGGTGCCCTTCCTAATGCCATAGAACAGAGGGTGATGGATGCATTTTATGTGCCACTGGCACGGATGCATTTACACAGCACCAGTAAGGGTGCTCTTTATGTGGCACTGGCACCTGAAAAGAAAAGCCTTTTAATGGAATTGAAGGCTTGTGATGTCTGTGGAGTATCTCCTTCTCCCATTACAATTATTTCCGTAGTCTTAAGGCTCTAGAACACGAAGAAGAAGCTTACAATGGAGTGCAATTCAATAGTCGTTTATTTTTAGTTCCAGTTCATGTGGCTCACTCCCAGTGACCATCTTCATGGCAGAGCGTCGTTCATTATAGCTCCGTTCACGTGAGGTTCATTACCTCTGGAGAAAACAGGTGAAGTTAGAGCAGAAAAAGAGTCCGCTGTGAGCTGCCAGCTTTGCAGTGTTTCTTAGTGTAAGTGAGAAGGAAGAAGAAGAATGTCTTAATTCTCCGGCTTAAATAGTCGTTGCCAACAAGAGTCTCTCTGTTGTCTTGCACTTGGCAAATGGTTGCAGGCGAGATCTTGCTTCTGTCTCGGACCTGATAATGGCTACCAGTGAGATCTCGTACAATATGGCGCTAGCTTCTTGTGCCTTGCTACAGCCTGTATGTGTAGAAAACAGCAATTTTACTTAGCTTGACATGTCTAATCAAGTGCAACAAATGACCACATCTCAAACAAATTGATTCTAGTACTTTTCTTTTTTTCTAAACCTAATACTCCTTCAATCATTCTCTTTATCTTTTCTACTCTAGGCTCAAGGCCCGAAATTTTCTGGGAGGAGACCAGTCGACTAGATTGACCCCAGTATGCAACTGGTACTTAATTTATCGACCCCGTAAGGATGAAAAGCAAATTTGATTTTGGCGGAATTTGAACTCAGAATATAAAGACAGACAAAATACTTATTTCTTTATGCCTACAAGAGGCTACACACAGAGGGGACAAACAAGGACAGACAAACAGATTAAGTCGATTATATCGACCCCAGTGTGTAACTGGTACTTATTTAATCGACCCCGAAAGGATGAAAGGCAAAGTCGACTCCAGCGGAATTTGAACTCAGAATGTAGCGGCAGATGAAATACTGCTAAGCATTTTGCCCAGCATGCTAATGTTTCTGCCAGCTTGCCACTTTTCAATCAATCTCTTTTTGCCAAACTGCTGATCATGATGACAAATTAAAATGTTTGTTGGGAAGAGAAATGAAGTGACAGTTTATGGGCAGGAGTAAAAAGCAGAAAGGTTGGGAGAGAACATATATGCTAACATAATTACACCCATACCTAATTACATAATTAGAGCATGCAGATGAACAGACAAGCCTTCATTTAGGTGCAGGCATAATTGTGTGGTTAAGAAATTTGCTTTGCAGCCCTGTGGTTTTGGGGCTCAATTCTACTGTATGACACCATTTCTACCATAGATCCAAGCCAACCAATGCCTGGTGATTGAATTTGGTAGATGGAAACTGAAGCCTATCATGTGTGTGTGTGTGTGTAGAGAGAGAGAGAGACTTGTAGTTGCCTATGCATGTTAAACTTATTGCTCTATGACACTGATGTTGTCCTTGGACAAACAAAACTGACACAGCTTGGCATCAATATTATTGGAGCAGAATGCCGTCCTAGAACTTGTATTTTATTCATGGACCCTGAAAGGATGAAAAACAAAGTTGACCTCAGCAGGATTTGGACTCTGATGATTTTTGTCAATCCATTATCAATATATATTCAGTAACCCTGCGCCATATCACAGTTCACCTAATGTGGTTTATTATTTAAGCTTAAGTCAATTCTACTTTGAGGATTTTCACCTATCGTGAGGAGGGGAGGTTCTGGAACATAACACTCGCGATAGTCGAGGGATAATTCTATGTATTTATGTGTGTGTGTGCATGTACGTATGTATATATGTATGTATGCATGCATGTATATATATATATATATGTGTGTGTGTGTGTATGTACATATATGTGTATGTATGTGTGTGTGTATA
>NC_043004.1:105377869-105380369 GCF_006345805.1 Octopus sinensis | reverse complement strand
TGTGTGTGTGTGTGTGTGTGTGTGTGTGTGTGTGTGCTTGTGTGTGTGTGCGTGTGTGCGTGCTCGCGCACGTTTGTTTCCACCCGGTCACTTGGTGTTTTTTTCTTTTCCGCCACCGAGTATTAGTTTGTTTCCCCACTCCCCCATAACCTAAGTGGTCGTAAGAATATGGTACCAGCTATTTAAAATAAGCGCTGAGATCGATTTGTTCTCTGAATGCAGTTCTCGGGCATGGTCACCATCCAATGACGGAATCGAGTAAAATAGTAACAAGAATTTGTGTAAAGGACGTTGGCGAGATTTGAACTCAGCAGAATTGTTTTTAACGCCTGTGTATCCTAGAATTTCAACCACGACCCTCAACCATCGATGTCGTGGTCTACATAGTCTAATATGTTCCCTTGACAACAAATGTCATCTGCGTCAATGTCACCGGCCTACGAAAGCCATGGACACAAAACTCATCTACAATTAAAAAAGAAAAAAAACCGTTATCTGCGGGAATTTGACTGCTATTTTTAGCACGTTGAACGTCATATTGACTTATTTATTTTTAGCATGTTGAACGTCAGGCTTTCATTGTATCGAGCGGCTCCCACGCTCTTTGCTAGTCCAGATACGGCTTGCTTGCTTCCCACATACACACATAAATGGTGATTTCCCTATTAAATAAAACCATAAGAAAAAAAAATCCCAGAGAGACAGACACGCACACACAGACGCACAGCAACGACAGTGCAAGGGGGATAATTAACTCGGAAAATCTCGATATCGTTGCATAATGTTTGTAGATGGTATCTGATGTCGCTGAGGCGGCGTTTAGCATTCGACAGGCAGTCAGCCAGGATGTTACGCCGTGTGCATAGCTTCTCGTCTCTCGGCTCAGATCCGCCGACTCTGCTTAAGAAGGAGGAGGTGTGTCTGTGTGTTCGCGCACTTTGTACTTTGTACTTTCTGATGTGTGTGTGTGTGTGTGTATGTGTATACAGTAAGATAGTATGTGTAGCAGATGGAGGTCAATCGGTTTGTGTGGGTGTGTGGTGTTCTGGTTTTAATGTTGGTGTTAATATTGTTGATGTCGGTGTTGTCGTTTAGCCCCAGGTTCAACCTGATCCTGTTGATCATAGAAGATCCAGCTATAATTGTCGAACGAAGTATTTTTAGAAATTAGTCAATTAAATTTCGGCCGCAAAATTTTATCAGTTTACAAATGTATATAAACAGACAAAAAGAAATGAAAATATTTATGGTTTATTGTTCGTGATAAAGACCAAAATTTGCAGCAAAGCATCAGACTCTTTGCGGATTTTATAACAAAAAAAAGCCGGAGTATAATCCAAAGTGTCCCTCCTTTTTATAGGTTGGTTAGACGTAGGAGTCTGCTGGGTCGGGTGTATTTGATGGTAGATTTACGGAGATGCCAAAATGAGATCGTCTTTAAAATGAAATAATTCTAATTTATTAATTATTTTACGGAAACACCAGCTTCGAATTTATAATGGGGGTAAAACTAGTGATGGGGTGATTTTCATTTTTTTCTTTTCTTGTTTAGGGCATTAATTCAAACGGTTCGATGAGTCTATTGGAATCTGCACCAATTTCTCAATTCTGTACATTTATTTCGACTGTAAAATTACTACAGATTACAATCTATGAAATAAATAAAGCAGGGGTCCGTGGCAAAGGCTAAATTTGGTTGCTAAGTGTCAAAGACTTTTGTGGATCTTATTCTTATGACCGAAACAGAATAACTACGAAATATAAATGCATGAAGTACTTAATTTTTTTTTAAATACTTATTAAAGACACCGATTTGCAAAGTAGGGGTTTACTTGAGGAGGGAGTTGCTACAATATTTGCGAATGCCAATTAAAATGATTATCGTACAAAGCGATAACAAACAAGCATAAGATTCAATGGGCGAGGAGGAATTTATGTGTTTCGAAGTGAAATGCTCTGTTTTGTATGTTATATTGACGGGTTTCTATGATTTATGCGTTTATTAAAAAACTTTGAGGATGTTTCTTAAATGAATGTCTCAACTTGGAAATAATTTTATGAAGCGGATTGCCAGGCGTGCATTAATGAGTCTTGTTATAATCAGGGATATTTGGCTCTCATCAGAATTGCTCGATGATCTTTTAGGATTATCCAACAGACTTTTGGACAGCAGAACGTCAAAACGAAAATCATTGTAGAATTTTATTGATGCATTGTAATTAGATAAGAAGCTATATCCTATATATATATATAAATATAATAAAAGGCTCCCAAATAAGGAAGCTTAGTGCTAGAGACACAAAAAGGGATTATGTTCACATATATATATATTTATATATATATATATACACTCGCGCGCATTTGTTTTCTGTTCTTCTTTCGTTCCTAGCTGAGACTTTCGATCTCTGGATGATGCTTACTCGATATAAAATCGCCAATAATACATAATGATATCATTGATCATATTCGACTAGTTTAGTGTGTGTTTGTGTGTAATTTA
>NC_043004.1:105292869-105372869 GCF_006345805.1 Octopus sinensis | reverse complement strand
CTTGTAAGTGGATTTGGTAGATGGGAACTGAAAGAAGCCTGTCGTATGTATATATATAAGTCTCTTTTGCTGAAATTCTAAGTTATGGGGATGTAAACAAACCAGTGCCTTTTGTCAAGTGCTGACAGGAGACAAACAAACACACTCATACACACACACACACACACACACACACAACACACACACACACAACAAATATATACAAGGTCTGATCTATAAGTATCCAGACTGTTGCCATAGTAACGAAGCTAAAGCACTCAGAGTAAAGCTGCTTGGCTCAGATTGACCTTAAACTCAGCTGTGCATGTGCACTAAGTTTTAACATTCTTGCTCACTTCTGCTGTTTGTAGCAGTGCTTGGAAGGAAGGTGTGTAGTGTGTGACCATCACATTGACCATGACAGAGAAAGGTGTCATGGCGATACCTGCACAGAAGCCTGTGCAGAGTTACAGAAAGTGTATGGAGAGGAGTGTATGAGCTGCACACAAGTGTACAAGTGGTTCAGGCGTTTGCAAGATGGCTGAAAAGATGTTGATATTGGCGAACGTTTTGGGAGACCACAACCAGCTGAACTGAGAAAGATATCATAGATGTGCATGCAGCTGTGAGTGGAAATCGTCGAATCAGAATCTGTAAGTTATCAGAGGATGTGCAGATTAGTTATGGTTCAGTCTGTCCATTATCACTGAAGATTTGGGTAAGAGACATGTGTCTGCCAAGTTTGTGCCAAAAGTGCTTACAGCTGACCAAAAGGACACTCAGGTTTGAGTTGCACAAGATATCCCTGATTGTGTCAAGAACAATGAAAACTTTTTGAAAACTTTACGTAGGCCTTTGAGCAGGTATCGCCAGGCTTTTGGCAAAATTTCATGCAGATTCTCTGCTCAACTTTCTCTGTCATGGTCAATGCAACGGTCACACGCTACACACCTTCTTTCCAAGCACTGCTGTAAACAATAGAAGTGAGCTACAAAATGAAAATTTAGTGCACATGCACAGCAGAGTTCAAGGTCGATCTGTACTATTCTTTAGCTTCATTACTATGGAACAATCCAGATACTTTTTAACCACATATATATATATGTATATATGTACATTGTTGTATCATTTATTTACTTTTATATATATATATATATATGATAGGCTTCCCCACATCTTCCATCTATCCAAATTTACTCAGAAGGCTTTGATCAGCCCAGGGCTACAGGAGAAGGCACTTACCCATGGTGCCCTACAGTGGTGCTGAGACTGAATCCACCAGGTTGCAAAGTGAACATATAGAAAGATCTAAGTACTTTTTGAAAGAAAGCAATCAAGTGAAATATCTTTTTTTCATAACCTATGTACAAATAATTATAGGAAAGATGAAAACCCAAAAAGCATCCACGCTGGTGCCACATAAGAAAACCCCCAAAAGCGCCCATGCTGGAGCCATATAAAAAGCACCCAGTATACCCTGTAAAGTAGTTGGTGTTAGGAAGGACATTCAGCTGTAGAAACCATGCCAATACTGACAAATGGAGCCTGGTATGGCTCTTTCGCTTGTCAGCTTCTGCCAGCATGGAAAATAGATATTAAATGATGATGATGATGATGAAAACGAATTTTCGATATTTGTGGACTTGAAAACAGGTATAGAAATAGGTTGGACTTTAAAATACAGTCATGTTCCTCTAATATTCAAAGAATGAAATTCGAATGTTATTTCATGAATGAAACAGTATCCTTTTCTACATCAAGGCACAAGAACCAAAATTTTTGGAGAGGAGACCAGTTGATTAGATTGACCCTAGTACACAACTGGTACTTAATTTATTGACTCCGAAATGATGAAAGGCAAAGTCAACCTCGACGGAATTTGAACTCAGAATGTAAAGACAGACAAAATACTGCAAAGCATTTCACCTGGTGTGCTAACGTTTCTGCCAGCTTTTACCAAAAGCAAAGTAAAATTCTTTTAAATATATTTATATACTTTATTATACATTATTTACATTATTTATATTATTTATATTTGACGGATATTTGTCCTCATCTTGTTTGTTGTTAACACAATGTTTCGCCTGATATACCCTCCAAGCCTTCATCAGATGTCTTGGGGAAATTTAAAACCTGGGTTCTCATTCCTAAGGTATTTTTCGATGTTGCTGGTGTTATTATTATTATTATCATTATTATTATCATTATTCAGGTCACTGCCTGGAATCGAACTCGGAATCTTGGGGTTAGTAGCCTGTGCTCTTAACCACTTTGCCATATGCCCATATTGAACTGTATATTTATATGCTATTTTGATTTCAACAAAATTCATTTTTGTTCTTTCATATTTATTCACATTCTCTGCTGGTGCCATGTTGTGCTGGTTCCATGCTGTGTTGGCACCACACTGTGCTGATGTCATGCTATGCTGCTGCCACGCTGTGCTGGTTCCACATTGTGCTAGTACCATGCTGTGTTGATACCACACAAAAAGCACCTGTACTAGTACCATATAAAAAAAAGCCTGTGCTGGAGCCACATAAAAAGCAATTGTGCTGGTATCTTCTAAAAAGCACCTGGCACACAGTAAAATGGTTGGCATTAGGAAGGTTTCCTCCAGCTTGCCAGCCCCTGCCAAATCATCCAACACATGTCAGCAGGGAAAACGGATGTTAGATAAAGATGATGGTGATGATGATGATGGTGGTGGTGGTGGTGGTGGTGGTGGTGGTGGTGATGATGACTCTAGTTATCCCTACATAGGTGCAGGCATGGCTGTGTGGTTAAGAACGTGTGGTTTCAGGTTCAGTCCCATTGAGTGGGACTTGGAAAAACGTCGTCGACTGTAACTCTTTGACCAAGCAATACCTTGTGAATGAATTTAGTAGACAGAGCCTGTGTCGATAAATGTGCATGTGTGTGTGTGTGTGTGTGTCTGTGTTTGTCACCCCAATGTTAGTGTGTTTACATCCCTGCAACTTAGCGGTTCAGTAAAAAAGACCAATAGAATAAGTTCTAGGCTTAGAAAGAATAAGTCCTGGGGTCAGTTTGTTTGTCTAAAGGCAGTGGTCCAGCATGGATGCAGTCAAATGACTGAAACAAGTAAAGGAATAAAAGAATGTCTACATATATATATGTGTGTGTATGTGTGTGTGTGTATGTATGTATATATCTATATATGTGGCGTTGAACACCTGACGCCATCCCTGCAGAGGTGTTCAAGTCGGGCGGCCCCACCATGATCAGTCAGCTCACCAGCCTGTTCCAGTCGATGTGGGACAGGGAACAACTCCCTCAAGATTTCCGGGACGCAACAATCGTCCACATTTATAAGCGGAAAGGAGATCGGCAGTCCTGCGACAACCACCGAGGAATCTCCCTCTTGTCCATAGCAGGCAAGATCCTGGCCCGAGTCCTGCTTGACCGCCTTCTGGAACACTTGGAGCAAGGCCTTCTCCCTGAGAGCCAGTGTGGCTTCCGCGCGGGTCGAGGGACCACTGACATGATATTCGCCGCCCACCAGCTCCAGGAGAAATGCATGGAGCAGCACCTTGACCTCTGCATGACCTTTGTTGACCTCACCAAGGCTTTCGATACAGTCAGTCGGGAGGGACTATGGAAGGTCATGGGAAAATTTGGTTGCCCCAGCAAATTTATTGTAATTGTCCGCCAGTTCCACGATGGAATGACAGCCAGAGTCCTTGAAGACGGCAACTCATCTGAAGCCTTCCAGGTGACCAACGGAGTCAGGCAGGGCTGTGTCCTGGCCCCAACACTGTTCAGCATCATGTTCTCGGCAATGCTGTCCGACGCCTTCAGGGACTGCAAGTCCGGTATCGACATCAAGTACAGGACAGACGGGAAACTTTTCAACTCCAGAAGATTGCAGGCCATCACAAAGGTAAGGGAGACAGTCGTCAGAGACTTTCTCTTTGCTGACGACTGCGCCCTTAATGCAATCGATGAGCAGGAGATGCAGCTCGGGATGGACAGGTTCTCATCAGCCTGTGACAACTTCGGTCTCACCATCAGTGCCAAGAAAACCAAAGTGATGTTTCAGCCAGCCCCCGGCAAACAATACCATGAGCCTCAGATAAAGGTGAACGGACGGATCCTACGAGCGGTGGAAAACTTCACCTACCTGGGCAGCACTCTCTCCTGCAATGCCAACATAGATGCTGAAATCATCAACAGAATCTCCAAGGCAAGCAGCGCGTTTGGGAGACTGCGAAAGAAAGTCTGGGAGCGGAGAGGAATCAGCCTCAACACCAAGCTGAAAGTCTACCGGGCAGTCGTGCTTAGCACCTTACTATACGGCTGCGAGACGTGGACTGCTTACCGAAGGCACAAGCGCCAGATAAACCACTTCCACCTCAGGTGTCTTCGGAACCTCCTTCACATCTGCTGGCAGGACAAAGTCCCAGACACGGAAGTTCTGAAGCAGGCAGATCTCCCTAGCACCATCACGATCATGCGCAAGGCCCAGCTAAGATGGGTGGGCCACGTCTCTCACATGTCCGACACTCGCATCCCAAAACAGCTCTTCTACGGTGAACTCAGCCAGGGCAAACGCAAAGTCGGAGGGCAGAAGAAGAGCTTCAAGGACAGTCTCAAGGTCTCTCTCAAAGACTTCTCCATCGGCACAGAGACTTGGGAGACACTTGCTGCTGACCGCTCATCCTGGTGCTGCGCAATCACCACAGGAGCAGGGACAGCCGAGAAGGGACGGGTTTGGTCAGCAGAGCAGAAACGCCAGATGCGGAAAGCCAGAGCCACCTGCACCAGTAGCACGGCCCCTACCCACTTCTGCCCCACCTGTGGGAGGGGCTTCCTTGCCCGGATTGGCCTCACCAGCCACCTCCGGTCTCATAGCGGCAGTTCCACCAGATGATGTCAGTGGTCATCTTCAAACCCGAAGGACGAACATTATTATTATCTATATATGTGTGTGTGTGTGTATATATATATATACATACTAGCTAAATAGATTATTGTTGCTGGGCAATTTTTACAATACAATGTCTTATATATAAGTTTTTGTTTATTCCCTGTCCGGCCATGCCTTCCCCAACAGATAGCCCTCTGGATCAGGACAGATTTGTGCAATTTTTTGCAAAAAACTTCGTTGAGGATTTTTTCCCGTTTCAAATTATTTACATGTCTATTCAACCGTTTCATAAGATTTCATTCATTAAAACCTATTAAACCTTCAAACGTTCTTACAACTTTCATCATCGTAATGCTTTGCTTTCATTTGTTTAATAAAAATCCCTTCTCCTAATGATTTTGCTTTCATTTTGTGATAGACAGCTATCATGCAGGAAATACCAGCTTCCAAATCCTGTTTTCTGATAAGATAAAATTGATTAAACTTTAAACTTCTGAAACATTTTTCTGCAATTTTTCTGGAAGAAGTAAAAACAAAATTGGGAAGTTATTTCAATATACCAAATTTGAAAATTTTGACGTAATTTTAAAATTTCACATTACGTGACAGCAAAAGTAGAGACACAGACAGTTATAGGATGTCATATGCACACACACACACACACACATTTACAAATGTACACAGGCAACCTCGAGTTTAAAATGGTGTGTAGTAGGCATATGTCTGTATATATATATATGTCTGTATGTGTGTCTATGTGAGTGTTTCTTTGTGATGAACAGAGAAAAGTCACCTACCCCCTCTCTCCTTAAAGCTACATATTCCTCACACACACCTTTCTTTCCCTTCCTTGGCTTTTAAAAGTTAGTTATGTGTATGTATATGTGTGTGTGTATGTGTGTATTGTGTGTGTGCATGTACCTGTATCTATGTATTTATGAAAGTATGTACGCTGCTGTATTAACATTACTATCCCACTGCCAACCCATATTTGTCATTTACACAAAGCTGTTCTCCCCTTCCCTGATATCAGCCACACTCACTATGCCACCACATTTCCCTCATACTAACATTCTTGCACCCTTTTCATTTTACCAAATAATAGCCTAACCCAATTATGGGGCCCATTATAGATTTTTATTGAAATTCATACAAAAACTATCTTCCCAGTTAGCCTTCCTTTGATATTGCTGCACTTCTTATGTGTCCATAGCTTACACTGGGTACATCTTATAGAATTTCTACCTATGCCTTTTCTACAGATCGAGCAGGTACACACACATATGTATATACATACATATATATATATATACATACATATATATACACATATATATACATGAGTTTCTACCTATGCCTTTTCTACAGATCGAGCAGGTACACACACATATGTATATACATACATATATATATATACATACATATATATACACATATATATACATGAGTTTCTACCTATGCCTTTTCTACAGATCGAGCAGGTACACACACATATGTATATACATACATATATATATATATACATACATATATATACACATATATATACATATATGCAAGAAGAAAATGGAGGAGAAATAACAGGAAGAAGTTGGTCGTTTGTGCTAGTAAGCTATTTATTTAATTAATCAATAAAGAAAAGTGGTAGTAATAGTACATTTACAATTGTTTCTGTTTACCAGTTGTGGTGGTAGACATCATCAGAATGCAGAGTCATCTGTAGAGGTAAGAAGAACGAAAGACATAGGGATACATTGGTAACGAGAATAAGCCAATTACGCTGAGGACATGCATAAGCTTATAAGAAATGAAGCCAGTATGCTCCGCTGGATGTGTAATGTCAGTGTGCATACTCAACAGAGTGTGAGTAACTTGAGAGAAAAGTTGAACCTAAGAAGCATCAGATGTGGTGTGCAAGAGAGACGACTGCACTGGTATGGTCATGTGGTGAGAGTGAATGAGGATAGCTGTATGAAAAAGTGCCACACCCTAGCAGTTGGGGGAACCTGTGGAAGAGGTAGACCCAGAAAGACTTGGAATGAGGTGGTGAAGAACAACCTTTGAGGCAATGACTAGTGACCGAGACCTTTGGAAATATGCTGTGGTTGAGAAGACCCAGAAAGCCAAGTGAGACCATAACCCGTGGCCTATGCCAAGGGTGTAACCAGCCCACTTATGCATACCTTTCCTTCGTGGGACACTAAACTCTGCTTGCGAAGACCTGTTGAGGCAAGGGAAATCGACATTGAAATCAAGTTTGATGACTGGCATCCGTGCTAGTGGAGCGCTAACAGCTCCATCCAAGCAGGATCACTGCCAGAGCAGCTGTCTGGTTTCCACGCTGGTGGCACGTAAAAAGCACCATTTGAGCATGATCATTACTAGCATCGCCTTACTGGCACTTGTGCCGATGGCACGTGAGAAAATATTCGAGCGAGGTCGTTGCCAGTGCTGCTGGACTGGCTCCTGTGCAGGTGGCATGTAAAAAACACCACTTGAGCATAGCCATTGCCAGTACCCACTGACTGGCCCTCGTGCCGGTGGCACATAAAAGCACCCACTACACTCTCAGAGTGGTTGGCATTAGGAAGGGCATCCAGCTGTAGAAACTCTGCCAGATCAGATTGGAGCCTGGTGCAGCCATCTGGTTTACCAGTCCTCAGTCAAATCGTCCAACTCATGCCAGCATGGAAAGTGGACGTTAAACGATGATGATGATGATGATATATGTTCATATATATATATATAGATAGATATATATATATATATACTTTATTTAAAGCAGCAGAAAATTCAACAAAATCTGTTACTCTGAGTTTCTCATAGCGTTCATCAGACATTCTAGCAAAAACTGTCTGATGAACAGCAATGAGAAACTCAGAGTAACAGATTTTGTTGAATTTTCTGCTGCTTTAAATAAAGCATATTACTCTACCACTGGTATTTGAGTACTCTTTTTTTCCACCTTGTTTCACATTTATGTGTTTACTCCGGTATATATATATATATATATATATAATATATATGTGTGTGTGTGTGTGTGTGTGGGTGCAGTCCAGTGAGAGAAACAAATAAATCTTCAAGAAAAAAAAATAAAGAATGCAATGAAAAAAATTCCACTTTCTTGAGTTTCTGCTTAAAGAGAAAATAATATTAGTGTATTAAAATTTCTTTCTTTTTAAAAGAAATATTTACATTTGTCTTTCAGGCGTTTTAATATCTGCCACTTTGAAAGAATATTCTCCTCCACACCAAATTGTAGATGACCAGCAAATATATGGGATGTATTCATTAAGTATATGTGGTTGATAATGATGATTATTATACTAGTGCTGTTTCTATTTCTTATTTGAATTTCTTCTTATGTATGCATTGTGTGAGCATATCTGAATATAGCTTCCATGCTATATGCATATAAGCCATGGACTGGCAATTTGATTTATCTCATTTCCAATGTTGATAAGCCACAAAAATGGTGAAGCATCAACGTCCATTCTTGGGATTGGAGGTGAGTTATCTCGCTTGTCTATGACTTTCATGTGTTTTAACACTGGCAAATACACGATGATAATATGTTACATATATGTAGTTGATAGTTTATATATATATATATATATATATATACTACATATATTATATATACATATATATATACACACATATATATATATATACATATACACACACACACATATTGATAATGTTTATATATATATTATAATACATACATATATATGTTTATATATATATACACATATATGTTTTTTATATATATATATATATATATATATACATATATATATATATATACATACATATATAACACATATATGTTTTTTATATATATATATATTAATATACATATATAGTATATATATACATACATATATATACATATATACATACATATATATACATATATATATACACATATATAATATACACACATATATATATATACATATATATATATACATATACATATATATACCACACACACACACATATATATATATATATATAGAGAGAGAGAGAGAGAGCTATCTGTCTTTCTCATAAAGAATGTATTTCTGATCTACTGAACACTATATAGATAATATAATACTTCTATCTTTTCTCTCATGCTAGAACATTTTGCTTTTTCATTCTCTCAATATCACATGACTTTTCAACTGCTACCAGTTTCCTAACCATTCTCACATTGATTTCTACTTAACCACTCTCTTGATAATGAATTCATCTAAGAAAGAACTGGTTCAACTGGATTTAGTTGAACCCTCCTATCCTCCTGAATATAATGAACCATAATGAACTGTAATGCATATCCTTAAAGAGGAGCTTTCCTTCTACTGTCTCTCACACATTTCTTCATACAGTTCTCAGATGATACCTGGTTTATAAAGTCTTCATAATATAATGATCCAAAGCACGGGACATCTCAAGAACAGCTGTCAGAGACTATCGCTACTATTTTTACTAGTTTTGCATTATTTTACTATTTTTAGATTGAATTAAATGAATTTAAATGCCATAGTCCTTCCTTGACTAACTGTTTGTCTTCCTCACTACTTTAACTGATACCTACTGACTCAGAAGTAAGCCACCAACCAACAATTTTTTTCAAACAAGACTTTCACACAACCCCAATTCCAGCTGCTGCTCTAAAAGACATTTTGGTGAATTACCTATTGGAACACTCAGAACGCATACCTATTAGTTTGGATTTTCTTGGCCTAAACTCCTCATATCTTGTATCTATCTATCTATATATACTCTTTTACTTGTTTCAGTCATTTGACTGTGGCCATGCTGGAGCACTGCCTTTAGTCAAGCAAATCTACTCCAGGACTTTGTAAGCCTAGTACTTATTCAATCGGTCCCTTTTGCCGGACCGCTAAGTTATGGGGACATAAACACACCAGCATTGGTTATCAAGCGATGTTGGGGGGGGGGACAAACATACACATGTACATATATATGACGGGCTTCCTTCAGTTTCTGTCTACCAAATCCACTCACAAGGCTTTGGTCGGCCCGAGGCTATAGTAGAAGACACTTGCCCAAGGTGCCATGCAGTGAGACTTAACACAGAACCATGTGGTTGGTAAGCAAGCTACTTACCACACAGCCACTCCTACACCTATATATATATAAACACACATACATGTGCGTGCATGTGCTGCATATGTATGTCTTTGTGTTTGTGATTGTCCCCACCACCAACTACTGTTGGCTTCTTTACATACCTATACCTTAGCAGTTCATTAAAGGAGATCAATAGAATGAGTAGCAGACATAAAGCAAATACTGGGGTTGGTTTGTTTGACTGAATCTTTCAAGGATGTGCTCCAGAATGGCCACAGTCCATTGACTGAAACAAGCAAAAGTTCAAGAATAAAAATTAAGAATGCAATAAAAAAAATTGCACTTTCTTCCATTAATGTTGAAGTAAAAATAAAACTAGTGTATTAAAATTTATTTCTTTTATAAAAAAAAGTATCAATATTTGATTGTTGTCTTCTTAGGCTTCTCCATTTTTTCTCTTTAGCCACTTAACACTGTCGTTGTAGATATTCTAACACTTCAGTCCACTGAGCTAGCAAAATAAGTAATTGTCCAACAGACTGGCGTCACATCCAGGGGGAAATATATGCGCCACAGAAACCAGGAAACAGACCCTATGATTCCTCCATCACCATCATCAAATCTCACTTTCTTGCCATTTGTACAATTCTGTAAGTTAGGCACAAGGCCTGAAATTTTTGGAGAGTCGATTAAATCGACCTCAGTATGCACCTGGTACTTAATCTATCGACCCCGAAAGTTTGAAAGACAAAGTCGACCTCAGTGGAATTTGAACTCAGAACACAAAGACAGGCGAAATACCACAAAGCATTTCGCCCAGTGTGCTAACGTTTCTGCCAGCTCACTGCCTTATTTGTACAAATCTATTGTTCAGCTTCTCGCTAAGGGCTTTCCTCAGCTACATTTAGACACGATTTTTTCCAAGCTCCAATGAGACGTAGTAACTTCAATTTATATTTTTGCTTGAATACTGTAATTTTTCCAGAATCCTTTGACGATCTGTTGTTTAGTCCTTAAGACTTGTAAAGCTCTTCTAAAGTTATGACTTGGTAAGGGAGATAACTCCGTGATTCTTAGGCAGTAGTTGTTATATTGCGTTTCATGGAATAAAAACGACTTCAATGTGTGGACGCTTGTTTATAAGACAACCAGCTGTAGAGAAAGTAGGTATACTTGGAGGAGAGAAGAAGAGAATTTTTGATCAAGAGTAACTGGATGTCTTTGTTGCTAATATCCAAGTGAGAGATGAAAGACAGGGAGGATGAATTATATGTATGCAAGACACCATCTTTGCTAGCCAGGCTCCACTTTTCATTCAAACATTATCAGAGGTGGACTGACTTGAAAGATAGTTGTAAAATTTGGTTTGGGGAGGTTAAAAAGCAGGATGGAAGTTTTAAATGTAAGCAAGAGGTGATGATATAATGCTATTTTATATTAATAAGGATTCTAATCACCAACCTAATATTTCCTGTAATCCAACACTCAAATATAGTAGATGGATATCATCTTTGTTTTCACCACTTTTACAACAGTTTGCACTTCTATAATGAAACATTTAATCCTTTTTTTATATTGGCAGCATTTAGGAATCGTAAATGGCACCCACGAGTCACAGTCATTGCTGTACAAAAGGCACCCATGAATCGTCGTGGTCACTACTGATGCCTTGTAAATGGCACCCACCAGAGTCATAGTCGTGGTCGTTGTTGGTGTCATGTAAATGGCACCCATTCTGGTGGCACATAAAAAGCATCCATTACACTCTTGGAGTGATAGGTGTTAGGAAGGGCATGCAGCTGTGCCAAATCAGACTGGAACCTGGTGCAACTCTCCCGCTCATCAGCTCCAGTTAAACTGTCTAACCCATGCCAGCATGGAGAGCAAACGTTAAAATGATGTTTATAATGTTCTCGCTATTTTAGGATTCATCATCTTTTCAACTAAATTCCACTTTTGGATTTTTGTACCATTAAAGTAAACAATTCACCGGGTTAGGTGCCATTTTCAGCAGGTCAAGTTCATCGTCATCGTTTAACGTCCACTTCCCATGCTAGCATGGGTTGGACAATTTGATTGAGGACTGGCGAACCAGATGGCTGCACCAGGCTCCAATCTTGATCTGGCAGAGTTTTCTACAGATGAATGCCCTTCCTAACGCCAACGACTCAGAGTGTAGTGGGTGCTTTTATGTGCCATGCCCAAATGGTATTTTTTTTACGTGCCACCTACACAAGTGCCAGTAAGGTGACGCTGGTAACGACCACACTTGAATTGTGCTTTTTACGTGCCACCGGCACAGACGCCAGTTGGGCAATGAACATGCTCAGACGATACTCTTAGTGCTCCACTAGCACAGATACCAGTCATCGAATTTGATTTCGATTTCACTTGCCTCAACAGGTCTTTACAAGCAGTGTCCAATGAAGGAAAGATATGCATAAGTGGACTGGTTACACCCCTGGCATAGACCACAAGGTTATGGTCTCATTTGGCTTGCCAGGTCTTCTCAAGCACATCATATTTCCAAAAGTCTCGGTCACTAGTCATTGCCTTGGTGAGGCCTAATGTTCGAAGGTCGTGCTTCACCACCTCATCTCAGGTTTTCCTGGGTCTATCTCTTCCACAGGTTCCCTCATCTGCTAGGATGTGGCACTACCCGGTATATCTGTGAGAAAGATATTATCACATAGAGGAAACATTTTCATGCATAACATGTGACCTCTGAATTATGCTAGGTTAACAGAAAAAGAAACACAAACAACATAAGCTTTCATTTTTTTTTTTTCAAAACAAAATTTTAATTTGATAACATCAATCACAAAACAGACAATTCCTTGGCAAAGTTTATTAAAATGGGACCAGGCATTCACTTTGCTGTAAACATGCAGGAGAGACCCTTCTTGAAGGTCTCACTTGACACAATGAAGTCAGTGAAGATGAAATCAGACAAACTACTCAACGAATATGCACAACTAGTGAATCGGAAGGTCACTTTGGAAATCTTTAGTTTTTCATAATCATTTCATTTTGTAAAGCAACCAAATCATTGTTTAATAATCATAATAATAATAATAATAATATTGTCTAATTTAGAGGCAATTTTGAGAGAGGGGTAGTTGATAATACAAAAACCCCAGTACTTAAACAGGTACTTTATTTTACCAACCCCAGAGAGGATGAAAAGTAAAGTTGACCTAGGCAGGATTTGAACTCAGAATGCAAAGAACAAGAATAAATACTGTAAGGCATTTTATCTGGCTCTCTAATGATTCTGCCAATATCTACCATCCTAATAATAATTAACAACAACAGCTTATGCAATCATGAAAAAAATATATAAAGTGAAGAAAAAAACACCAGAAAAAGGACAACAAGAAAAATTTGAGAAAAATAAATTAACTGGTTTTGTTTCATTTGATTAAAATGAATTTAGTTTAAAAGCTTTTAAACTGTAATCTATTTAAAGAGAGACTTTAAAGTCAAACAATACCCAAAATGAATAATTTTTCAACTACACTTACATAAATTTCATTGTTTATTATTATGCAATACTTTTGAAAGTAACATCAGAGCTCAAAATTAACTTTATATAATTTAATAAAGCCACACTTAGACGAAAGAATTTAACATTTGTTTTAAATATTCAAGTTGATAATTAACAATAATGATTAAAATATAATTAAAATAATAATTATAAAAAAAAAACCCCATTATATTAATTTCATTTCAATTATTTATTTTTTTAAATTCCAAACACTTCATAATTATTTCCTGTGACCTTTAAATCAAAGTCATTTAAAAGATTTTGGATCTTAAATATGGCACCAATTCTTAAATATTTGGTGAGACAGCAGCTGAAGATCTGAACAAGCAGGAATAATTTGAAATTCTTTTCACACGAAGACTAATGCATTCAAGAATTTCAAAGTAATTCCTGCTTTGACATTAGTATGACAAAAAGGTAGTAAAGATGATCAACAACAACAACAACACACATATATCACACATCACACACACACTGCATTTTCAAACAATTCCACAGAACACAACACCCTGCATGGTCAAAATTTACTCATTTGTTAGAGGTAGATTATCAATATGTTATCACAATATTGTTGCACCTGAAATTTTACACCGAGAACGTAGAAGTTGAGGAGAACGAGTCAAGATGAGTCCTCGATAGATATTTATGTAATAGAAGCACCATAATGAATAAAATTTTCAGATTTTTGTAATGAGAAGTGATCAGGGGAGAAAACTCTTGAACGAGCGAATGACTTAGGTAAGAGTTATCACAGGAATGCTTAAATCAACTCTGAACAAAGAAGGAAAATGGTGCTACTGTGGTGATGATATATAGAACAGTAATGCAGGGAATGGACAGGTAGTTCTTAACAAACAAACAAACAAAAAAAAAAGGGAGCACAGAAGCATTCACTGAGCAGAATTTCACAATACTGCCCGGGGGTGAAAACATTTCTGTTTAAAACAACATTAGCACCAACAACACAGATCCATACGGTTTTTAAAAATATAACCCCAAAAAAATAAAAACCCACTTCAGTTATAAATTAAAGCAGATGACAGAAGTGAAACAAGTATTAAGAGCAAAACTGTAAGTGGAAGGGAAGTAAAAAAAAAAAAAAGGGAAGAGCAAAAAAAAAACAAAAAAAACAGACATTTTTGAGATGAGATAATAAATATCAATGACTTTGTCTCTTCCCTTTGATAGAGTTTATAAAACAATTATGTTATAATCATCATATAAAAATGGTTCTTCCAGCAATGGAGAAGGTTTTCATAAAATGTAGTAAGAAAAATTTCTGCTACTAATACAAAGAAATTATGCAGGTTTAATCTAATCCTTCAATTAATCATCATCAACAGCAGCATTGTCACTCTTCTGATGCAATCTATTACAACAAACTTTAATAAATGGTCATAATCTTGTATTAAAAAAAAAAAAGGCAGTTGTACCAAAGTAATATCAACATTATATCAAATAGTAACAATAATAATTGTTTCAAAATTGTTGCACAAGGCCAGCAATTTTAGGCAACAACCCCAGTACATCACTGGTACATGATTTTATTCAGCCTCAAAAGAATAACAGGTAAAATTGTACCTAGAGGGATTTGAACTTAGAATGTAGACAGCCAGAAAAAATATCATAAACATGGGGCCAGAAATTCGGGGGTGGCACAAGTGCTAACATATTGAAGGAGTGCAGTCAATTTAATTGCCCCATAACCCAATACTCAACAAGTACACGATATTTCAACCCTGGAAGGATGAAAGGTAAACTTAACATCAAAGATATTTGAACACAGAATGCAATTAAATTCCACAACTCATTTTGTTTGGCACTCTAATGGTTCTGCCAGTGAACCACCCTAGTACAATAATAATGATACTGTCTACCCTAGGCACAAGGCCTGAAATTTTGGGGGACTAGTTGATTACATCAACCCCAGTGTTTCACTGGTACTTTATCAACCCCAAAAGGATGAAAGGTAAAGTCGACTATGGCAGAATTTGAACTCAGAATGTAGCAGCAGACAAAATACGGCTCCGTATTTCGTCTGGTGTGCTAACAATTCTGCCAGCTTGCCACCTTAGTAATAATAATAAAGTTTTAACATTGGCACAATTCTACAAGTTTTGAGCAGGACACAATTAAATAAACAGCCCAGTATATATTTTTTTTGTGTATATTCCTTTTGTTCTTAAATATTGTGTGTGTATATACACATGTTTCGTTCTTTTTTGTGTATATTCCTTTTTTTCTTAATTTTTCTTAAATATTGCGTGTGTATACATAAAAGGATTTGTGCGTATGTTTAGTGTAGACACGGAGAGAGTCTGTAAACAGAAATGAAATCAGTGATTTTTTAATTTTTTGCAGTGTAGTCTGTCACATTAAATAGTGTGATTTATTTTCACTCTGCAGTATATATATGTGTGTGCTACAAGTAACTATGTATGTATGTATTGCTTTCTTTATCGACTTCAGAAGGTTGAAAGATATGGAGATGAGAAGGAAAAGAAATAGGATAATATAGTGTAAGGCATGTCATCCAGTGTAGCACCAATTCTCAGAATGATAACAATTTAAGTACAAGGCCAGCAGTGTGGAATGGAGAAATAGATTGTCAATTACAGGGACCCTCATACTTCACTAGTAGTTTATTTTATTGTTATGAATTCATAATAAGAATTCTTCCAAATTTTGGCACAAGGCCTGCAATTTTAGGTTGAGTAAGATTATTTGATTACATAGATTTAACTGGTACTTATTTTATCCATCCTGAAAGGATGAAAAGCAAAGCCAACTGCAGAACACGAAGCCAGAAGAAATGTGACCAAGTATTTCATTTGGTATGCTAATGATCCTGCCAGTTAACTATAATAATTATTGTCATCGTTTCTACTATAGGCACAGGGCTTGGAATTTTGTGGGAGGAGGTCTAGTTGATCTGAACATAGAACATGTGAAATGCCACAAAGAATTTTGTTTGGCATCCTAATAATTCTGGCAGATCACCTCCTTAATAACACCTTTCTACTATAGGCAAAGGCATGAAATTTGGGGGAGAGGGCAAGTCGATCACATCAACCCCTGGTACATATTTCACCAACCCTGAAAGGATAAAAGGCAAACTTGACCTTAGCAAAATATTAACACAGAATATGAAGATAGACAAAACCCTGCTAAGTATTTGGTTCTGTGTGCAAACAATTCTGCCAAGTTGCTACCTTAATAGTAATAAGTTCTTGTATAGGCACAAGGTCAGAAATTTGGGAAGAGAAGTTAGCTGGGGGGTTTAAAAAAAAAAGGCTCCAATACTTGATTAGTACTTTGTTTTATCAATCCAGGTAGAATGAAAGACAATGTTGATTTCAGCCGAATAATGAACACAGAATACAAAGAATTGGAACAAATACTATAAGGCATTTTATCTGACATGTTAACAGACCTACTATTACTAATAATAATAATAATAATCATAGTTTCTAATCTAGACACAAGACCAGCAATTTTAGGAGGGAATTAGTTGATACCATCAATTCCCAGTAATTGATTGGCCCTTTATTTTATCAACTCCTGATGGATGAAAGGTGAAGTTTACTTCACTAGGATTTGAAGTCAGAAATTAGAAAAATAGAAACAAATACCGAAAAAGCATTTGTCCAATGCTCTAATAATTCAGCTAATCCACTGTATTTATCATAACAATAACTGTTTCTGATTTAGAGTGGTGGTGGTGGTGGTAAAGTCAGTAGCATCTACCTTAGTAGACTGATACTTATTTTATTGACTCTGAATGGAAAGGCAAAGTTGATCTGAATGCAAAGAACTGGAAGAAATACAATAAAGCATTTTTCCAACACTTTTTGATGAATCTGTTAATAAAAACCTTTTTCATTCCAACCCACCTGAGATTGACTCCCCCCCCCCCCCGGCTGATACAAATGTCCTGTTTTAAAATGACTTAAATTAAAACTTCCCACCAAAACTTCATGTTAATTTATTATGTTCCAGACTCCAGATTAATTATGACAAAATTATTTTATTAAATACTTAAGTTTTTTAAAATTAATCAAAACAAAAGCACTTCAATAGAAAAATGGTAACAAGAAGATCAATGATTCTTAACTAACGGCACAAGGTTTGAAATTAGGAAATGGTAAAGGTTAGTTGGTTTTATTATTCTTAGTACATGGCTATTACTTGGTTTTCGTGGCCCCAAAATGTAAAGGGATGTAACTAATTAACAAAATGCAATCCACCTGCAACTGTACCAATTGCATCGATCTAATTGCCCTCTCGAATAATATTTTTTTTTTTTGTGGAAAGGAAAAAAAAAAAAAGAAGCTAAAAGCCATCGAATCAGCCGAAGTAATCTTACAGCTAATTAATTTAGGGGTTGAACTTGAGGGGTTGAAAGTCATATCAATCAATCATGGCAGGATTTGAACCCTGAAATTGTGTCTACATGAAACCATGAAACTCTACTTCACTCTTCTCCATATCATATAACAATAACGGTAATGACAATGCTGCTGCTGATGATGGTAATGAACCTTAACAATGATAACTAAGACAGGCACAAGCCTACAAATTTGAGAGCAGGGGTTAGTCAATTATAGTAACCCCTAAATACTTAATTAGTTCTTTTTTTTTTTATTAACTCCAGAAGGATGAAAGATTAAAGTCCCCTTCAGTGGTAGAGGGGTGATTTGAACTCGCACACAAAGTGGTGTAAGCAAATACCGCAAGGCATTTTGTCTACTGCTCTACCATTTTTGCCAAAACCACTCTAATACATTATTATAACAATATCTAAACAGAGGAACTTAGCTTAAATATGGGACACACAGCAAAAAAAAAAGAGAAAAAAAAAAGAAGAAAAAAGTTTATTAGAACAAGTTATCAAAGCCAAAATGACCAATGAATTATAAAATATCAAACCAAGGAAATATCAAATAACACATACTACCAAAATGTTTTTTCTTGTTTTTCCATATCTTCGCTTTGCTTTGTGGATTTGATCCATTTTTGTTTTTAAAAAATAATTTGTGGCATAGTCATCATATAATATAATTCTTTAATAAATGACATATTTTTGTGGCAACATTTCAGCCATCATAACTTTTAGAGTTGAATTTCAAAAACGTTTCAACACAGCATTTTAACATATAATGAATAGAATTAAATAACAATTATTAGAAACATGATAAAAAGTCAAGGAACTTTTTTTCTGTGTATACAGATTCCTGAGAAGTTTCCAAAAGAGCTATAATAATAATAATAATAATAATAATAATCATGATAATAATAATTCAAAAAAAGGCTCAAGGCCTGAAAATTGGGGATTAGGGGTGAGTCAATCACATTGATCCTTATACTCAAGTAGTACTTACTTCATTAACCCTAAAAGGAAGAAAAGCAAAGCAAACCTCGGGTGGATTTTAATAATAATAATAATAATAATAATAATGACAATGGTTTCAAATTTTGGACAAAAGGCCAGCATTTTTCAGGGGCCAGGGTCAAGTTGATTATATCAACTACAGTGTTCAACTAGTACTTCTTTTATTGACTTCAGAAGGATGAAAAGCTCAGTCAGCCACAATGAGATTTGAACTCAGAACATAGCGGCATGAAATACCACAAAGCATTTTGCCCAGGATGCAAACAATTCTGCCAGCTCACCATCTGAATAATAATAACAATAATAATCCTTTCACTGTAGGCACATGGTCTGAAACTTTGGGGGAAGGGGGGGGCTAATCAATTGCATTGACCCCAGTGCATAACAGGTACTTATTTCATCGAATAATAATAATAATAATGGTTTCAAATTTTGCCACAAGAGCATGAATTTTGGGGGTAGGGATGAGTCAATTACATCAACCCCCAGTGTTTCACTGGTACTCAATTGATCAACCCTGAAACGATGAATGGTGAAGTTGATCTGAGCAGAATTTGAACTAAGAACACAGTGACAGGTGAAATACTGCTAAGTATTTTGCTCAGCATGCTAACAATTCTGCCAGTTCACCACCTGAATAATAATGATAACTTCTAGCACCGGCACAAAATGAAAATTTCTTATTAAGGATATACTCTTAAAAAAGAAACAATGATTTTTTTACTTAGGTGCAATTTAACTATGATATTATAAGAGGGAAGTGAAGAATTATATGTGTCACACAAGACATTATCAGAGGCATTGGAAGTTTGTCATGATGTGAATGAATTCTACATAGGAAATGAAGCCAAATTTGAACCCTATTCTAGGAGATTCACACTTGCAGCACAGAGAGAGCGAGCAGTGGTCTTCATGAGGCCATGTGCCAAGTGAAATTGCTGGGTTTACTTCACAAGTTGTGAAATTTGTGATTTTGTGATCACATATATGCTATGGTCTGCAAATTTGTCATGGACAGGAACAAAGACCCAACGTGAAATTTTGCATTAAACTTGAGAAGTCTGCTAGAGACATTGACCATATTTTGGCAAGCTTACGGCAATGAAGCAATGGGCTGTATGCAATGTTTCAAGTAGCAGGGCACTTCAAAATGCAGAACATACCAGGAAGATGATGAGGTATCTGGAATACTTGCCACAAGCATCACCCCCGGAAATGTGGCATTGGGCCAGAGCATCAATCAAGGTTTCTACTGTGACTTCTTGAAGCATTTGAAGGATGACATTTGGTGAAAGTGACTGGATCTTTGGAGGTCAAAGAATTGGATTCTTTACTTTTGAGTTTCTCACCAGAAACATGGTTTCCCTTCTGCACCCTCTCCCCCTATTCACCAGATTTAGCACCTGTGGACTTCCCCAAGATAAGAATGCAGCTCAAAGGTTGCCGTTTTAACATCATTGTCGGGATTCATAGCGAATCACAGAAAGTCCTCAACTTGCTTACAGGAAACAACTTCCAGGACAGATTCCAAAAGAGGCAGGATCGCTGGGACCAATGTATTGCTGTGCAAGGGGACTATTTCGAAGGAGATGTTAACACTTAGGTAAATTGTTTGTTCCTTCTTGAGCCATGTCTGGCTCATAGGGCCGGTTTCCTGGTTTCCTTGGTGTATAGGTTCCACACCTGGACGGGACGCCAGTCCGTCGCAGGTGAGCTGAAAAATGCAGGAGGAGAGAGTGAGAGAAAGTTGTGGCGAAAGAGTCAGCAGAAGTTCACCATTACCTTCTGCTGGAGCTTAGGTGTTTCGCTCATAAACACACACATCGCCCGGTCTGATATTCGAACCCGTGATCCTTCGACCGCGAGTCCACTGCTCTAACCACTAGGCCATGTGCCTCCACTTAGGTAAATAAGTTGTTTTTTTTTTATAAAACATAACTAGTCCGGGAACCTTATGATACCATCTCATATTATTATTATTATTACTGTAATTAATAAAAGTATCTAAGATAATAATGGTTTCTAACATTCATCAAAATAAGATAGATTTCACTTTTATGCCTTTTTTTTATTTGGTCTTTTTCTCCACCTGGTGGGCATTAGTAACATAAATGAAATATCCTTGATTAGAAAGAGAAGCCAAATTCTTTACTTGGTACACCGAGGATGCCAACAAATAATAACATTAATAATACCAATAGAAATAATAATAATGATAATAATGGTTTCAAAATTTGGCACAAAGCCAGCAATTTTAGTAGGAGGGGACAAGTTGATAACACTGACCCCAGTTCTTGACTGGTCTTTATTGATATTGAAAGATTAACAGGCAAAAGTTACCTCAGTGGTATTTGAACACAGAATATAAAGAGCTGAAAGAAATGCCACTATGCCTTTTGTTCAACACATTACCGGTTCTACCAGCCCAGCACTTTAATAATAATAATCCTTTTTACTATAGGCACAAGGCCTGAAATTTGGGGGGAGGGGACCAGTCAATTACATTGACCCCAGTGTTTCACTAGTACTTAGTTTATTGACCCTGAAAGGATGAAAGGTTACGTTGACCTCAGCAGAATTTGAATAATAATAATAATCAAAATAATCCTTTCTTCTATAGGCACTAGGCCTGATATTTTGGGGGAGAGGCTGGTTGATTACATCAACCCCAGTACTCAACTGGTACTTATTTCATCAACCCTGAAAGGATGAAAAGCAAAGTCAGCCTCGATGGAATTTGAATTCAGGACGTGAAAACCGCTGAGTGTTCAGCATGCTAACTATTCTGCTAGCTCACCACCTTACTAAAAATAATAATACAATGTAAATGTATTTTGATAATTAGATACTTCGAAAAAGTACATGTGACTGAAAAGACAATTTATAATAAACAGTTGACGTTAAAAATATAATAATAAAAGCAATATAAGTAAGCAATGCTGAGTAAGGTTGACAAAAAAGGTTTTAAAAAAATCTGAAAACACCATACAGTGCAGTGTAATGTGAAACATAGTGTAATGTTGTACAGAGCAGTGTTATGTAATGCTATGTAAGGTGATGTGGTGTAGTTTTGTAGGTCCTGGTCAGTCCTGCCCAAGTAGACTTATAACCAAAGGTGTTCAAGCTATGATCATACAATCCGATGTGCTCTTCTTTCTTAAAAGGTATGCTGTGATTTGGGAGAATATAGCATCTCTTTCTAACAAGTTGCTTAACCACACAGGGCACCCTGCGTGGTGTGGTGTGATGGGGTGGGTGACAACAAAGATGTCAGGTGTTGGTTTACTGTGAACAACAGAAACAGCCTTTACAACTTTTCTGTTTTGAAGAGAAGGATATTAATACTACAGTTGAAGTATGAATAATTAACTTGCATCATCGACCAATTGATAGTACAATAACAATCATCACCACCACCAAAACAACAGCAACTAGTCTTACCAATACCAACATTCCTATAACCTGCCTAACATCATCAAACCACTGCAATAACCCTAACCCAATCACTACAATAATAACAGCCTTTGCTGCCATTCCTATCATAACCATCCCACCACCACAACTATCATACCCACATTTACCACCACCAGCCTCAACATTGCATCTACTATCATCCCTATCTAACTACCCATACCATTGTCACTATAATTAGCATCCTGGTGCCATCACTATGATCAGATTCTCTTTCACCAAATGCTTCCCATTGACTCCTCAAAGAGATTTACTAAAATCCATACATGAAGTTCCTCTTTGACTAATCTAAACTTAGTTCCCCCCAGGTAATATTCCTTGAGTTGTTGACTTTCTAGATAGAATTCTCAGATAGAAAAACAATAATAATAATAATAATAATAATAATAATAAAAAGAGAAAATGTTATTAGATGAAGCAGATCCCAGAAATCCCATGAACACATGAAAGTGGAGAGTGATGGCTGTGGTGACAACTGATGAAAACGTAATAGTTGATGGGAATGTATTAAAAAGATCCCTGCCTGTCAAAAAAAGGGGGGAAAAAAATAGGGGGCTTGTGTAGATGAATTGTTGTTCAAATTTTGAATGTGTGTGAAATACTAAATGATGTGATTGAGAGTCTGTTGAGTTTGAGGAGTGAATGAGAAGCTTGGCCCAAGTGAAATTTAAGGATATTAATAACATGTTTGAGCAAAGCCAAGATTAATGAATTAAGGAGGAAGTCAAGTTTACAGAGCTTAACGACAGTTTAGCAGGAGTGTTATATCCAAATTCTAACACAGTCACCACAATACTGTGCAAAACTCTTGTCTTACATTGGAATAAAGCTAGAATTTTGACAGGGAAGACAATATAGTTGACTGAATCAACAACAGCCATATCCAGAAAGTTTGCCACAGGATTTTTGGCCGTAGGAAAGTTTGCTGCAAGACAATTTCACCAGAAAAAAAAAAAAAAGATGAATTGCTCCCTTGGTATATAATTGTTTCAACTAACCTATCTATTATATTATTATGGCAAAGCTACAAGAGAGGGGGGCCAAAATAAAGCAATCTAAAAGATGATAATGCTTAAAAAAAAAATTTTTAAATCTGCTTAAATAAAAATACAATATAAATATGATAACATTTACAAAGAACAAAAAGAAAGCAAAAAACAGTTTATATAAAAAAACAATTTTTTTTCAGAGCTGCAATTTCTCTAAATCAGGTTTCTTTGAAATTATCTATATGGCGAAATTATCTTACGGCAAAATTTCCTATACTGTGAGTTTTCCTATGGCAAAAATGTTCATGGTGAATGTTCCTAGAACCAACAACAGTAAATAACTGGTATATTTTTGCTTATTAGTCCCTGGAAAAGACGGAAGTCAAAGTTGACCCTAACACTGGCTACTACTCTGCTGTCGCTACCATGAAAACTGCCTTCAATACTATATAATAACAATATCACATGTTTTGTAATTGATATTTTTTTTTAAACATGAAATCCACCGGATATGTTTTTGGCATATAGCATCAATCTGTGTGCATGGCTTTGAGCATATGTCAATATGTAGTTTTAAGGGTCTGTTAATCAGTGTGTTTGTGTACGTATTCTTGGGAGAAGTGGGTGGAATCAACTTTCCCTTTGTGCAAGACTTTCTTCAGTTGCTGTCATCTTTACCATAGTTTCGTTGATAAGTATGTAAGTGATTATGAAAGACACACCATTGAAGGCTCTGCACCCAACAGAAGGAACCTTATCAGAAAGGTTCTGGGTTAGAATATGGGGAAAAACACAGCACCTAGTACCCTATGTTTGGGTGGACATCTCAACTTCCCATAAAAAGAAAAAGACCCCAATACCATAATAGTAATTAATAGAAACTCCTGCTTACAAATATTGTATAACAGGTTGAAGCCACTAGATTAATAGAAAGCATCTGGCAATCTAACAAAACCCAAATATATGAAAGGCAATCTAACAAAACCCAAAAACAAAGTTATGGAATGTTTGTACTATTTAGGCAACACTGAAGACAGCTTTCTATGTTTTGTCATCCTCTCATTACAGTCACCAATGAGAGGAGATACAGGGTCAGCATATCTCATGAGTAAGCAAATACTGTTGGAGTAATTGCTGATCAAACAGGGACAGCAAACACAGATTTACATTCAGAAGAATCATCATCATCATCAGACACATGCATTAATGCATTCTCGATGGAGCTGGTCCCAATACTAAAAACAGTCCTTACAGGGACACTAATTGGCAAGAACAGGTGCGAATGAGTTAAGGAAAATGTGGGAAAACCATAGCAACAGTTAAGAACTTTTGTTCAAAGTGGTTATCTATATTCTTTCTCAATATATTATGCAAATATAAACTTGTTTATATCAAATATTCTAGAAATTCGAATGCTTTTTATCCAATGATGTAATTGTCTGTGCTTCCATAATACAGCCAGCATTTCTTACATAAATAAAAAAATTATGCTGGAAAGAATAAATGGAAATCTGATATTCATCCTTTCTACAAGTGTTGGTGACATAAACAAAATACTTACAAATTAAAATTGTGACCTTGGCAACAATAGAAAGTTTCACCGTTATTAATAACGCAACACAGCAAGGTAAACAATCTTAGATTCTGCATTAAGTGCAGTTCTCTATTCTTAGGTTCAAACAATGCAACAAAGTATCTTGCAAGATAAGAAGAACTGAAAGAAAAACAGATAATTATTAAGTGCCATTGTTCTGCTTTACAATAATAATCATTATTTCTTTCACCTACTTTTGTACCAAGTTTTGCAAGCAAGTCAAATATAATGAATTGGTCAAATCCAATCCTCTTATTTCATCAACTGCTTCCAGGTAAACCTGACCCATGTAGAGTTTTAACCCAGTTCTCGTTGAGACACTTAATACTATTGATAAGCCAACGCCCTTGAAAATAATATCACTACCATCATCATCATAATAATAATAATAATAATAATAATAATGGTTTCAAATTTTGGCAGAAGGCCAGTAGTTTTTGAGGGGAGGGTAATGGTCGATTGCATCGACCCCAGTACTTGACTAATACTTATTTTATCAACCCTGAAAGGATGAAAGGCAAAGTCGACCTTGGCAGAATTTGAATTTAGTGTGTAGAGACGGATGAAATTCCACTAAGCATTTTGTCCTGCATGCTAATGATTCTGCCAGCCCACTGCCTACCTTTTCTACAAATGAGAGAGAATGAGATTGCAGGAAGTTCATGGAAGCTAACATTGAATTATGGACCTTAGTGTGCAGAATGCACTCAAGAACCCCTCTCTCTCTCTCAGTATATAAATATACATACCTATCTATCAGTATGTCTCTCTTTCAATACCGATTTGCCCAAAGACACTTGTATTAAGATTTTCAGACTAAAATCTCGGTTGTGATCCTATTATTTCATTATTCAAATGTCCAGCAAATACATAAATGCCTCTTATTCTGTAAGTTAACGGAATATACCAATAAATAAAATATCACACTCAAGTTTAACTCTCTCCAAACCATATTTCTAACTCAAAAACACACTGGTAAGATCTTTCAATTCATTTTCAAAATAATCAAAAATTTCAAAAGAGATCTAGTTGCAAAATAATTATATTACTTATTAGTTATTTAACCTCCAAGTCAACCCTATCCTCAACCTGGTATTTTAAAGGTATATCTAGAACAATATTATCTAATGTATGCTTTCTTTATTTAAGATGGCAAAGTTTGATTTCAGGAACATTTAGCTGTTATTTCTGGCCTTGGACTAGTGTATTTATAACTGTAGGCCTCATGAAAATATCACTGAACTTTTACCAAGTAAAATACTGTGTTAGTGTTCATGAAATAATTATTTTTCAATATAGGCACAAGGCTTCATATTTAATGATATGTTTGTGTGTGACTAAATTGACTGGTACTTTATTTTATTAACTCTAAGAAGATGAAAAGCAAAGCTGATCTAGACAGGATTTGAACTCAGAACATAAAGAGTCAGAAGAAGTACAATGAGGTATTTTTCCAATGCTCTAATGACTTCCCCAGTCCTCTGCCCCTAGTGGCCAGATTAAAATATATTTTACTATGAATTTTTTAACATGTATATTTAGTGAATAAAATAGAACTAAGGGTAGTCTTGTAACTATACTAAGATCAAAAGATACAGTTTACTGACACTTGCTTAACATACCAATAAACACTAGCTTGGAATATCGAATAACTTTTTAATATAGCAATAAATATATTACAATTAATTAACTAAACTCCTGTAAATTCTTGATTATTTTGAAAATTAATTGTAACATAAGTCAGTGCTTGTTAATAATATAGATGCCAAAGGTTTTCTGAAGTAAGGCCTTGTTTTGTTCATTATTTGAATATGTCACAAATAAGTGTAGGGAGTAACAAAATACTCCAACCGAGGCTGATAAAAAGGAAACACAAATCTAAAATAATCGGGGGGGGGGGGGGGTAATTTCAAAAGTGGACAAATCAAAACATGTAAAATAGTACAACTTTTTGTCCATAGGATGTTATAAATCCAGACATGGCCCAAACTTTCATACTCCTACTATCATGAAAAAATATGTATTGTATGTGTATATTTATGCATGTATGTATATATGTACAGATGTATATGTTAATATAAATGTGTATGTATGGTGTTTATCTTTTCTGTCAACAAGGTGAAACATGGTTTCATGTAAACTTTCTAAGATGGCAAGTTGATATTTTCTTCACGGTCAAGCATTTCCACGATTAAAGGTGAGTTCAGGTTGTGTACACTTTGATTGTTTAAGATGTGGATGGCACCTGCAATGAAGACAAAAGTACATCAGATATAATAGAGAAAAGAGGATGTCAGACCATGAATATATAAATCAATAACCCTTTACAGTTATAATTGCTAATAACAGTAATAATAATGGTTTCAAATTATGGCATACAGCTAGTAATTTTAGGGGAAGGGGTCAATCAATTACATTACAGATACTTATATTATCGACCTTTGAAAGGACGAAAGGCAAAGCTGACAATAGCAGCATTTGAACTCAGAACATAAAGCCATAAGAAATGTTGGTAAACATTTTGGCAGTAACAACAAGTCCTGGGTAGATTTGACAAAGCCTAACGTTAGACTTTTAGCATTTAACCAGCCATATTCAACCAGTATATTTATCCTGTTTTATGTTCAAACTGGTCAGATTTGTCCTATCACACCTACCCAACAATGTCATCCTGGAAATAAAAAGTCACATCACTGAAATCTGAAAGCTACAAGATAAAGCCTGAGTAATGTGAATAAAGAAACCTTACATCTAACAGAATAATCTGAATGCCAAGGGGTTACTAACACTGGTTTCTTATATTGGCACAAGGCCATAATTTAGAATGAGATAAGTAAACAGCAGTGAACTTAAAAATCACTTTATGACTACGTACAGATATGAACAATCGACATTGTAAGAATGAAACTAAATTCTGTTAGCTGCATGCACATATATATATATATAGTTACAGCAATGTTTGCACAGGTTTACCTCATGCAATTCACAGCTTTTGTTTTTTATTTCTCTTTACAATGCTCTAATCCACTTGCTCATGCAGTGTGACTAAATGTGAAACCATGAGGGTGAGAAGCAAACTTCTCCACTGCACAGCCATGCTTGCACCTACACATTTGTTGCTTTGTCTCAACACAGTCTTTATTCCTAATAGTGGCTTTTTTTCAACAAAAACAATAACAATATTTAACAAAAATAGCTTTAAATGACAGTCTGACCATCTGCCAAGCAAATGGGAAGCAGTAATTGAAGTAGATGGAGAATATGATCCACAATAATCATTTAAAGATGTTTTTGTTACATGCTGTTATTGCTTTCGTTGAATAAAATTTGTTGAAAAAAAAACGCAATAATTATGCACCAACCCAATAGGTTTCAAATTTTGGCACAAGACTAGCAGTTTTGGAGAATATGCCACTCAACTGGTGCTTATTTCATTGACCCTGAAAGGATGATAGCCAAAGTCGCCCCTGGTGGCATTTGAACTCAGGACATACCTAATATAGCACACCATTTCAACATACTTATTCCCTCTGCAGCAAACACATTTACTTGTCAAATTGTTACTGGTGTCATTTACAGAACTGTGGCCATGCTGGAACAATGCTGTCAAGGATTTTAGCCAATCATTATTGACCAGAACCTTTGCAGACCTACCAAAAAATGGCTGATGTTGATGTGGTTGATATTCAGCTAAAATATCAGTGTCTGCTACAAAAAAAAAGATGTGTGTGGTGGGTAGGGGATACGAAGTGCTTGACATGGGATCTAAGCAATGGTGTCTTAACCCTTTAACATTTAAATCAGCCATATTTGGCACAAATACTCTGTCTTATGTTCAAACCAGACAGATCTGGCCTCTCACATGTATCCTACAATATCATTCTAAAAATACACATCATCATCATTTAACACCTGCTTTCCATGCTGGCATGGGTTAGACAGCTTGACTGGAACTAGTAAACCAGAGTTACACCAGGTTCCAGTCTTAATTTAGCTTGGTTTTTATAGCTAGATGCCCTTCCTAACACCAACCACTATGAGAGTATAGAGGGTGCCCTTTATGTGCCAGCGGCATGGGTGCTTTTGTGTGTCACTGGCACGGATGCCATATCATGTCACCAGCACTGGCCATTGGTTTGACAAGCCTTCTCAAGCACAGCAAATCGCCAAAGGTTACATTCATTTGACATCGCCTCCACAAGGCCCCACTTTCAAAGATCGTGCTTCACCATCTCATCTTCCTAGGTCTACCTCTTCCACGGGTTCCCTCCACAGTTAGAGATCGTAAAGCTATGAGATAGTGAATGATTAATTCAAAACAATATGAATAAATCAGCATTATATTTGATAAGGTAATTTGAATGCTAAAGAGTTAAGGTATGGACTCACTGGGCAGTTGCCCCACTCTTAGGGTGGGGGAGAATCTAGGGACAAATACTAATCTATGTCTGTCGTTGTGTGTGATAAGCTCCAGTACACTATTTAGCTGGTAGCTTATAAAGGCTATTAAAATGACCATGGGTCTAAACAGGGATGACAGGAGGAAGAGAGAAGGGTGAGTTAGTATATAGTTAGTTCAAAGGAACAGAGTCTAAAGTAGAAGTGATGAGAGAGAGAGAGAGAGAGAGAGAGAGAGAGAGAGAGAGAGAGAAGAAAGAACACTATGTGAATGAGTGGTTGTGCTGTAGTCAGTAGGTTAGTAGGATTTTGCCAATCTGTTTGGTAGGCTTCAGTTGGACACGGCCTGAAGAGGTTTAGGTAGTAGTAGCAGCTTTCTGAAGGAAATGGTCTAATCTGGGGAAAATGTTCTGGTTCATTCAGTTCACAGTTTTGTAATTGGAAGGAAAATTTTGTTCATAAAGAGTGGTACAATTAAGAACTGCTCATAATAAAGTCAGCAGCTTTATTATATATCATTATTACTCTTATATTGAATTTAAGGACCCTTGGTCTCATTCACGAAGTAATCCAATAATTAAAATGATGAGGAAGATTACAGAAGGGGATAAATAAATAACTGAATATGAAAATAGAAGCTGCAAAGCTACAAAAATGGAGAGATACATATGAAAAGAAAAACGACAAAAATAAAAAGGTATTTAGAAAGAGAGTAACTTACTCTGCAAACTCAATGATCGAAGTGAAGTTAATTTCAAAAGGGTTTTTGGAAAGACATTAGGATCATGCTCATGATTTAAACGTGAATATTTCCTCAACAAATCAAGCAATGGACCTTGCAACTCTTCTACACGTTCTGGTTCATTCAAATCACAGCGATCTAAAACAGCAACAATAAAAATGGTCATAAATATAATTATAGAAATAAATAATGGTAGCTATAATCAGTACTGAATGGTTAAAAGCAGTTGAGTGCTGAACAAAGAGCCATGTTGTATCTAGTTACATTATTTTACATTCTTTCAGTTCAAATTCCACTAGGGTGAACTTTGGAGGGATGAAAAACAAAATCAACTTTTGCAGAATTTGAAGTCCAAATGCAGGGGAACCAAAACTAAATGTTATAAGGTTTAGCATGCTACTAATTTTTAAATGTTAATATAAATAATCTCTAGGGCAGTGAGCCAGTAGAATCATTAGCAAGCCCACCAGGTGAAATTATAAGGGGCATTTCAGCTGACTTTACATTCTGAGTTCAAATTCCACCAAGGTCGACTTCACCTTTTATCCTTTTGGGATTGTTAAAATAAGTACCAGTCAAGTACTGGGGTCAATGCAATCAACTTATCCCCTCCCCAAAACTTGCTGGCCTTGTGCAAAATTTTGAAACCAGTATTAACACTTTCTAAGATAGGTACAAGGCCACAAGTTTTATGGGAGTGTAATTAGTACTTAGTTATACCTAGACAGATGAAAAGTCAACCTTGTTAGGATTTTAACTCAAAATATAATGTAATGTGACTAAATCAAAGCATTTTGTCTGCCTCGCAACAGATAAAGGGCTTTGATAATAATTGCTTCTTAGATAAAGGCCAGTAATTTCAACAATGGAGATTAGTTGATTACATCAATCTCAGTAGTCGGTTGGTGTTTTACACACCTCAGAAGAATGAAAGGCAATACCGATAATGGTGGAATCTTATTGCAAAGAGTCATAATGAACTACAGTAAGGCATTTTCTCTAACAATTCTGCTACATCACTGCCCAAGTAATAATGATTTCAAATTTTGGCACAAGGCCAGCAATTTCAGGGGAAGGAGAGCATCAATAACATCAACTCCAGTGCTCAGCTGGTACTTATTTTATTGGCCCCAAAAGGGCCAATTAATCAAATTTATAACAATGATAATAAAGGCGATCTTAATAAGGATTTTTTTTTTTAAACTTTGCTAAAACTTTATAAAAGAAAAACATTGTCACTTGAATGGACCTCTACACAAATGCCTGACATATTTTATCAAACCAGTAGAAATTTAAGGTAAAGTTAATCTCAACATGCATTCAGTTTGCAGCTGTTATCGCCATCTTCATAATCATCAATTATTATTTGACTAGTCATCATTCTTCAAGGCCAGAATAGGTTCCATATTGTATATAAGTTGTATACTAGTTAATGAGAATCACAGTCAAGTTGGTTGGATGCAGTTTGCTGGCCAGAATTGTCTCCCACTGATAGTGAGCTGTGTTCATGGCCGAAACTACGTAAATAATCACCATATGCTAGAAAAGTTTACCACTCAAAGTAGAATAAATGTGTCTCACTGACTTAGAGTGTTGAACTCAAACCTTAGAACACAACACAATTGTTGAACAATTGAGTCTGTTTACAAGGATGATAACTGCCATGATTCCTCCACAGAACCCAAATATTATTCACTTCATATCATTTTCTGGACTGGCTCTTGCTCACACAAACTGTCACTGTTCCCACACTTCACTGATTATCCTAGCATATTTATAACAATAATTAATCCTGCCACTATTTTATTTTCCTAGCCAAACAGACCAGAGAAATAGTATATTTATATATAACAGAATCTGTGACATAAACACTCTAGAGACTAATCATATGAATTTCCTCCACTGCCCAATATAACGCCAACACCTGGCCCTTGGGTATCTTTGGCAAAGCCCATTCATTTGAGTCAGGACTGGTCTAAAGAAAACTTCCTATTCTCTCACCAATCTCAGAGACCCTCGAAAGGATCATAGAAATGTTTGCTCCTTTTCTAACAAAGCTTTTAAAAAAGAACTCATAATATGCTTATACAAGTGTAGACAACTCTTCCATTGACCAATATCCAGTAGATTTCAACTTGCCACCACACAAACAGCCCCCCACCCCCGGCACATAAAGGTACAATATTCATATTGTAGGGTAGTTCTACTGTTTTACTAAATGGAGAGAGGGGTGGGGGGAAGAAAGTGATGCAAAATAAAAGAGCACTTACCACCACTGACCAAAACCACATATGTCAATGTGGCCAGCTCTCTGTCATCAAGACCTAAATCTTTAAAATCTGCAGCAAATTTGAAGATGCTATTAGTGATTGTACTGAAGCCCATTTCATTGAAATCCTCCCTCGTTAGATAATCATCAGCTTCAAAGGCTATCACGTCTCGGTCGGCATCGTATCGATGTGACATACGTAAATACTGGAAAATAAATGCAAACTTCATTTTAAAATCACATTGGCACAAATAAGCAAAAATAACAAAATAATAGGCAAAAAAGTCTGTATGAGTTGCCGGCATGGCTGTGTGGTAAGAAGTTTGCTTCCCAAGTACATGGTTCCAGGTTCAGTCCCACAGTGTGGCACTTTAGGCAAGTGTTTTCTTCCATAACCTTGGGTTGACTTCTGCTATAATCTTGTGAGTGGATTTGGTAGATGGGAACTGAAAGAAGCCCATCATATACTTGTGTGTGTGTGTCACTTGACAAACGGTGTTGGTTTGTTTAAATCCCTGTAACTTAGCAGTTCAGCAAAAGACTCTGACACACTAAAAAAAAATGTCCTGGGGTTGAGTCATTTGCCTAAAAGTTCTTCAAGGTGGTGCCCCAGCATGGCCACAGCAGCCTAGTGACTGAAACAAGTAAAAGAAGTAGGACTATATTTGGTGTGCAATCACTACTCATTCCACAACCCAAATGTGTTAATGGTTGGAGACAAAAGAATACACCTCCCATTTGTAGAGAGTGATCCATCTCAATTTCCACCTAATTTGCTAATCCTTCTGCTGAAATTTGTTTTTAATCATGTAAGATATTTTCAGTGCCCAGTAACCATTGGTTTTGACAAAGTTGAATGCACAGGTCATTAATCTGTGGTTCACATAGCTAATGACCTTAAACTGTGCACAACTTGTGTTAACCCTATTGGTTCACTTGCTCAAAAGGCAAACTGTACCCCAATAATGCATATATTAGTTTTTCAACAGAAAAAAAGAAAGAAAGAAAGAATGAAATGATGGGATACTTTTAGTGAAAAACAATAACAGAAGTGACAAACTTTTTTTTTTAGACACAAAGCAAATACCAATTTAATAACTTCAAAAACAATAATAACAATGGAAATAATTACCATTATTTCTAGGCAAGCAGATTTGGTAAGAGTGACACGGTCTTTGATGTTTAAATCTTTGAATCCGGGTACTCTCTTGGAGAACTCAATAATCTTCAAAGCTGCTTCATTGGAAAAATCTATTATACTTTCCACTTTATTACTGAAAAGTTTCTAAAAAGAGAAATGAATAGGCATACACTTTAAAATAAGAAGTCGCATGTTGGGTTTGCATGCTTTAACCGTTTTGTTACCATGTTCCTGTTAAAACACACTGCTTTTGTTTCAATTAATTTTGATAATGAAGAATTTGGTAAAATAACTGTCATTATTAAGCTGATGTTTGGAACATAAATTAACATGAGATTTTACTGGAAGGTTTTAATTTAGATCTCATTTTAAAATAAGAAGTTTGTAACATAGAATCAGGGACAGTCTCATGCAGGTTGGTATCAAAAGGGTTAAATGCCAATAAAGACATTTAGTTTACCCCTTTAGCATTGAAACCAACCATATCTAGTCAAAATATTCTGTTTTATATTCAGCCTCTTAAACCAACCCTACTATGTTATTCTAAAAATTAAGTTACTTCATCAAAACCTCAAAGCTAAAATGTGAATAAATAAGCATTACATTTGAGAGAATTATGTGATGCTAAAGGGATGAATGTTTAAAACAGATTCAAGGAAACTGACAAATGGAGTTCTAAATTCCATCTCACATCACATTCTAATATCTTAAAATAATGAACATACTGGAAAATATATCTCTAGGTCAGCCTGTAAACAAAAATTGGAATGGTCACAGCTGGAATATTTTATTGACAGATCTACTTGATTAGGGTACACTAATGCTAAACAACTCTTCCATCCATTTTTCAATAGGTCTTTCAGCTATGAACATTGTATTTTTTCTTTTTTCTTTTCATGAGACTTTAAAAAACTATTTTCATCATAAAATTTGTAAATATATTTCCTCCTTTTTTTAAAAATGAAAGCAAGTTAAACAAATAGCTCTAAACAAGAAAGAAGGAATCTAACAGTTTCTCGAAGATCTAAGCAATGACATTCAACAGAAAAGATTTATAATTCCTGAAGGTTCAAACATGCAACCAACATTAAAAACATTTTTTTTAAATACACAAAAGTGAAATACTCAAAGTAGATAAAGTTTATAAATAATAGCATGTAGAATACTAGATTAAAACAAAACCCTTATACAGTAAAAAAATTGAAGGCTGCTTGTAGGACCTGAACCTATATCTTATGAGTACATAAGTACAAGTGCTACCATTATACCGAAGCAAGCCTTGGAATTTTCTCTATTCATTTTAGAAACTTCATTCATACCAGTGAGAATTGTATGTTGTTTACATTATAAGAATTTTAGATTTTTTTTTTTTAGAAACTTCAAGAGAAATGAACCAAATCATTTTAATGAGAGAAGATAAAACTATTAATAGTAGTTTATCTACTTTGAGTTCCACTGTTATAGCATTTATATTTTTTATATCTCTTGAAGACAAGTGGATTAGTGGATAGGGTATTTGACTCATGACCATAAGATTACGAGTTCAATCCCTGGTGGTGCATTGTGTCTTTGAACAAGACTTTATTTCATGATGCTCCGGTCCACTCAGCTGGCCAAAATGAGTTGTACCTGTAATTCTAAGGGCCAGCTTTGTCACTGTCACTCTGAATCTCCCTCAGAACTATGTTAAAGGTAAATGTCTGTGGAGTACTCAGCCACTTGCATGTTAATTTCATGAGCAGGCTGTTCAGTTAATCAGATCAATTGGGACACTCATCGTCATAACCAACAGAGGGCCAGCCATACTGTCATTTCTAAAAATATTCCTTCAAGAAAATGTTATTTGCCAAACTAATTAAAAACAAATAATTTATTCATGCTTGTTCATAATTAAAATACAAAACTAATATTTTTGTTGTCCACAAATAGCTTCTAACAATTTCAGATTTAGGCATCACAATTTTTCTAATTTACAGACTGAATGTCTTTACACACCAGTACATATACACTTAAGTACCTTTTTTTCTTTTTTCTCCCCATTAGTTTGGTCTAAAGGAAGAGGTTGTGCCCATACCCTTTTGCAGGCCCTCCAGAACTGGTGAGGGTGATATTATTAACATTCAACTGTTTCGAGTCAATGAGAGAGAGAGAATTCTAGAGGGGTGATATCCTGAAGAGGGAAGGAATAGATACACTGATTAATGTATCAGCCTAAGGTTGTGTAGACGAAATGTGAGTGGTAAGAGGAGTTGATAATGACTGAGTAGCAGTGGCACAAGACCAGCCAGCATTAATGAGCAATGGCTCTGTAGTCTTACATATCTATGACTCAAAGACTGAGGTGCGTATGTGATTGATTTTGTGCCACCCGGTTGTGAGGTCTTTCTTAGAAAGCAGCTGCATATGTTGTAAAGTAGCTAATATTAGAAAAGGCATCCAGCTGTAAAAACCATGGCAAAGTAGACATTGGAGTCATGGTGCAGTCCTTGGGGCCATTGGATCTGACCAGCTCATGCCAACATAGAATATGGACAGCAACCCTTTTGTTACCATGTTTCTGCTGAAATAGACTGCTTTTATTTCTATTATTTTGAAAATAATGAAGGTAATAAAACAACTTTGACATTATTAAGTTGGTGTTTGAAACATAAATTAACATAAAATTTTAAAGAAAGGTTTTAATTTAGAGCACTTTAAAACAAAAAGCTTGTGACATACAACCAGAGGCAATGTCAGGTGAGTTGTTAAGAAAAGGATTAAATGATGATGATGATGATATAGAAACTACAACTTGTTATAGTTGAGTACAAGTATATTTCTCAAAATCCCAGTTTATACATGTCAACCAGCCAATTCTCCATGGCTAACAGGATGAAAGTTAGTTTACAGGGGTAATTCAAACTGAGGAAGCTGCAAGCTTATATTTGATTGCTTGATCTGCAATAAGAAGCAGCTAAATCTCCCTCAAATTACATCTCAAAGAGAAGGAAGAACATATTGAATAGCATCATCCTAGATGCACTAAGTCTGAATAAAAGCAGGGTGGTCATGACAGAAAGACCCCTGATTGTAGTTTCCCTTGATCAGGGTTCCTCTGAAACTAAGCAAATTCTAACTGCTAAAAATAGGGAACCATTCACATAATGTATTCTCTAACAGCATCTCAGCTCTGTATTATTACATCCCTAGGACTCTTGAGTCTCATGAAATTATTACCATTTAATGCTAAAAAAAACACCACAAAATAAGCAAAAATTCTTCTTACAATTCACTGCCCCCCCCCCCCCACTTCACAAATGCATCTGATAGAAGTCTTGACCATACATCCCATCTGTTTTCTTTGCCCACTATTCATGGCAGGGTTGTGGGGAAAGAGTCCGCAGGCACCTCCTCCAGAGGGTCCTACCAAAAGCAATCATTCCTAAGTGTAACCAACTGAAACTATGGATAATATCCAACCATTTCATTCTTGATTAATAAAAAATAATTGGAAATTGTGTTCTGTTTATTCTTCTTAAAAAGTGACGTCAAATCATACCACTTTCATTTTCAGTACAACAGTAGCACTCCAATCTGGTCAGAATACAAATTATATAAAACTACCTAAAAACATCTTATCATTGCACAAGAGTGGCACTACCAAGTTATAGGAAATTTAACTATCAAACTCACGCAATTTGTATGTCTCTCTTGAGGTTTACTAGCATCTTCTCCCAAGCCATTCTCTGTTCCCAACTTCTGGCCATTATCTTGATGTTTGTTCTCTATTGCCGAAATCTCATTGCCTTCCACCTTCAAATAGATTTTAAAGTTTATATGAGTGAGATACTTAGATATGTACAGAGAATGAGGTACACAAAAGACTCTGGCATAAAATAAAGAAAATGGGACTGTATTTGGATGGAAAAACCTAAGGTCAGTAGCTTTCAGCAAATTGCTTTCGACAATATCAGACAAATGTTTCTTTTTCTTTTATTCATAATTTTTCATTACATTCAAAAATGTCAAACTTTTACCAGCAAATACTCATACAAAGGACATCAAAAATTATCATTATTGTTGTTGCTATTATTATTATTATTAAGAATGTGGTGGGCTGGCAAAATTGTCAGCATGCTGGACAAAGCTCTTAGTGACATTTCATCCATCTTTACATTCTGAGCTCAAGTGCTGTCACAGTTGACTTTGCCTTTTGTCCTTTCAGGGTCAATAAATAATAATAATAATAATAATAATTGTGTACAGTGCTCAGGTGCACTACAACTCATCTAAAGTGTATATATAATCAGGTGTAGTTTCGGCGGATTTCGGAAAGCATGAGGGCCTTAAAGGATGCAGTGTCATGGCAGTCAACAACTGACGCAGGCAGTTTATTCCATGCTTCAGCAACTCTGAGCGTGAAAAAATGTTTCCGAAAGTCATGGGAGCTGTGTTGTTTTCTGACTTTGTAAGCATGTCCACGTGTGTTAGACACATGGAGATCAAAAAGGTGTTCAGTGTTGTGGTTGGTGAGGTGGTTGATAACTTTGTGGGTGTTTACCAAGTCTGTCGCCAGACACCGGAGCTTCAGTGAATCCATGCCCAGGGAAACAAGGCGCTCAGAATATGGTAGGTGTCTGATGGAGGGTATGCGTTTGGTTGCACGTCTCTGGACAGATTCCAGGAGGTCAATGTTCTGAGCAAGATAGGGGTTCCAAACTGATGATGTGAATTCCAAGTGTGGTCGTACCATAGCTGTATACAGTTTTAAATAGATGGCTGGAGAGCAGCTAACAAAAGTCTTGCTGAGTGATGCCAAGACACCCTCGCCCTTCTTGACAATTTTAGAGATATGCTTTGTCCAACGCAAATCACTGCTGACAGTGATGCCTAGGTCACGCTCGCAAGAGGATTTCTTGATATCAGTGTTGTGGAGGGAGTATGTGGACGCAGGGTTTTTTCTCCCAAAATGCATGGTGGTACACTTGTCCACAGCCAGTTTCAGTTGCCAGTCTGTGATCCATTGTTGCATTGTGTCTAGGTCTGATTGCAGGAAAGAGTTGTAGACATCAGGATCTGTCCTCTTGATTTCAAGGTACAGCTTGATGTCGTCTGCATATTTCAATACTGTGGCATTCTTTAAATTGGCATCTATGTCATTAATGTATGCCACAAACAAGAGGGGACCAAGGACATATCCCTGTGGTACACCCGATGACATCTCATATGCTGTAGAGTGCTGTCCTAGAACTGTGACTACCTCCTTTCGGCTGAGGATGAAGGATTTCAACCAGTTAAAAAGGTCATCCCTCACACCCATTGCAGAGAGTTTCACCATAAGCCTTTTGTGTGGCACAGAGTTGAAAGCCTTAGCAAAGTCAAGGTAGACAACATCCACCCATGAGCCACTGTCAGTGATCTGAGTAATGTCCTCAAGGAACTTGACAAGCTGATCACTGCAGTTGGAGTTAGGGACAAATCCATATTGTGAGGGTCGGATGAGACTGTGAGAGCTCCAGAAGTTCCAGAGTGTTTCTCTGACACACGATTCCATCAGTTTTGCAATACAGCTAGTGAGACTGACTGGGCGATAGTTGACAGGTGATGTGCGGTCGCCCTTTTTGAACAGAGGAATGACACTGGCAGTTTTCCACTGCTCCGGAGTAGCACCATTGTTGAGACAGTACTGGAAGAAAATAGAGAGCTGGTGTAAAAGGAAGTACCTGCCACGTTTGAGAAGCAGGTATGTAACTCCATCGAGACCAGGGGAGGAATAGTTGCGCTTATTTTGAAGGTGACGTCGCAGCATTGCAGGTGTAAATTCCATATTTGTTATGGAATTTGCTGTTAGTGATGGTGAAGATGGTACATTTTGACTTTCAACAGTGAATATGTTTGCATAGCACTCGGCAATGAGTTCTGCGCATTCCTTTGGGTTGTCAGTGATCTGGTTTGTGTGAGGGTTGTGAAGAGGTCAAGTACCAGAGTCGATGTAATCAACTCTGGCCCAAAATTTCAGGTCTTGTGGCTTTAGTAGAAAGGATTATTATTATCAATATTAAGGCAGTGAGGTGTTAGAATCATTAGTGCTTAGTGGCATTTCTAGCACTCAGCTAAAATTTCACTAAGGTCAACTTGTTTTTATCCTTTCAGGGTCAATAAAATAAATAAAAGTTGAGCACCCCCGAAACTGCTGGCCTTGTGCCTAATTTTGAAATCATTACTATTATTGTTGTTGTTGTTGTTATAAAAGTATTAAGCAGGCAGAACCATTAGCACACCACTGCCAAGGTCAGCTTTGTCTTTCATCCTTTGAGGATCATTGAAATAGAAACCAGTTGAGCACTGAGGTCTGTGTAATTCACTAGCCTGTTCTCCCAAAATTGCCTATAGAAGAAAGGATTATTATTATTATTATTATTATTAAGGAAGAATCATTAGCACAGACAAAATACTTAATCGCATTTCTTCCAAATCTTTATGTTTTGAGTTCAAGTGCTGTCAAGGTCAACTTTACCTTTCATCCTTTCAGAGTAGATAAAGTACTAGTTAAGCCCTGAGGTTGATGTAACTGACTATTTCCGCCCCACAAAATTTCAGCCCTTGTGCCAACAGTAAAAAGGATTATTATTATCATTATTTGTTCAGCTCTCCTTGTCCTGAATTCAAATCCAACAGTTAAACTTGCTTTTCATCTTTTGATTAATTCAATTGACCCCTTTCTCCAAAATTTCATACCTTGTACCTGTATTACAAACGATTATTTTTATAACTGTCATTGATAAGGTATTCACAAAGAACAGCTGTTTAAGTGTTCAAATTACATAAATAACAAAATGCTGAAATGATAAATGATGTTTGTGTTGAACAAAAATTTGAAGTTGTGGTATTCATTCCTTTCCTAAAAACAAAATGCTTTACATTCATTTTTTCCTGCTCAATATTAACAACTGTAGTACACAGTGATGGTAGTAATAGTGGCATTACTAGTAGTAAGTATGGTAGTACTGTTGTCAGTGGTAACCAGCTTTAGCGAAAATTGTGAACAAGCTTTCCTGTGTTTTAACCCTTTCATTACCGTATTTAATTCGAGATGCTCTGTTTTTCTTTCAATTAATTTCAAATATAACAAAGAATTCAGTAAAATAACTTAGTTATCATTAAGTTAGTGTTAGGAACATAAATTGTGACTAAGGTTTGGTGGAAGATTTTAATTCAGAACTTATGAAACAAAGCATTTGTACAACAGAGCCAAGGGTGGCTGCAGCCGGGTTGGTATTGAAAGGGTTAATGTTGTGTAACCTTTTCTGCACAGGCTTTATTTTACTGTGAACACCTTCAATCAGTGCCAGGAATTTTGATAGCTATATATGCGCATATGACTGGCAAGTGGGATGGTGTGTGTGTGTTGTAGAAAGGGTCACAACAGCAAACCAGGCTGACTGGACAATGTTAGTACAATGATATTTGAATGTAAACATTTGGTGAGATGAATATGTTTATGTGATGTTGGCCAGGAACAAACAAGTTCAGAAATAACATGTGCAAGAATAACAACAGGCAAAAGAGAAATTGCAATGGCCAGTGTGATGGCCAATCAGGAATTGGATGCAGAGTGTAACAGTGCAATTAAGTATCACAAGGTGAGGTTGCAACGTGGAATTCAAGAGTGGGTCAGGGAGCCAGGTTCTTCAAAGCTTCCTGAATTGAGAGTGGTTTATTTTCAGCTAAGTAAACTGCAACAAGGGAAAAAACAAAAACCTTATACATTATACTACTTCACAGTAAGTGGGGTAGGTTATTGGTTGGGAGAACATCTAGGAGTTTAAATATTTGCAACTAAAATTTGAGACAATAAAAGCCAAAAATATATATATATACAAGTACGCAAGAAGTACAATACAAAATTCAGACAAAACTCTGTAATTAAATTTAGTTTTGTGGGTAGGTTTCCTAAATGTTTGATGGATTATAAACACAAGTTTAGGTTAAATATATATGCTGTGTGTGTGTGTGTGTGTGTGTGAGAGAGAGAGAAACGAATTTTTTTTTAAATATGGGGGAAAGGGCATATAGTTTAGAACACAGGAAATCTAGTATAAGAGTGTGAATATGTACATGTGTATGCACATGAGTGATTGCCTTTGTGTGATAACTATACACAATGTGTATATGAACAAGGGAATAAAGCTCTGTGTGTGTGTGTGTAAACATGCAAACACTAAACATGATTAAATATGTTTAGCAAGCTGAAGTCTGGAGCATATATCAACATTAACACTGATTAGTTTATTTTGGTGTGATTAATCAAAGATGAAACACACAAAGTCACAGACAGATCATGTTTTTGTTATCTTTACGTCCCCACCTCCACACCAACCTTTCTAATTTAGACATTACTTATCATCATTCAACAAACGAACGTACAAAAACCACCACCACTATCACCATGCCAATCTTGACTCCTTCCACTGTACATATTAAGAAAACATTAGCATTCATCATACCCCACCCCTTAAACAAAAACAGCATGCAATTAAAACCCTTGCAATTACTTCAACTGCTATCATTTAAGTTCTTTTTCTGGTGAAAGTACATTTTTAACAAAGTAAAATTGTAAACCTAAGCATCCATTGACTTGCAATGGTTTAAGAGATTTGTTTATGAGACAATCAATCTCACTTATCTTGGAGGGTCTGCAAAGACCAGGTGAACTGGCCTTTCTTCCAGATTAAGAAAAAAGAGAAAAAAAGTCCTGTGAATTCATACAATCTAGGATGTAGATGGAGTATGCAGGTATCTGAAGATATGTCAAGGAGTGACAACTCTGCATAGTAATGGGCTGCCCTCTGGCAAGTCATAGCACCTGTATATAGTAAAGTCATTGGACTGCAGCCTGACTGTGAAGAGGTAGCAGAAGAGCTCAACTGAGTCAACGGTGCTTCTTGCATTGATGCTGAGTGAAAGAATTCTAGAAGATCAAGAGTCAGGGTCACCAGGCTCTACCAAGAGAGTAACTGCAACACATCCACAGGGATGGATTGGTCCATGGTTGAATAATCAGTATGACTAAAGTTTCCAATTCAAATTCATCATAATGGAATTGGATGGCGACAGAGAGTCATGGGAATACAATGAAACAGCAAAAAAGAAAAGAAAAGAAAAAGAACGTAGATAAAAGTCCAACTGCCACTGCATCACCTGTTGTGCATTTGGATTCTATTGTTTCAGTCTAGACTTAAACTCTGCTACTTTTGGTCTACACGAGGAAATGGTTCCTATTTCCATTCCATATGACGCACATGCAAAAAACATTTGCTCCAACAAGAACAAACAAATTCACAACAATAACCATACATTAGTATTGAACAGATGTAAAATACAAACATTAAATGAAAACATTCAAGAAAATTCTACATCAATTCATCATCACCAACAGTAATATTAATAACAGTCTTCTAGCAACTGTTTTCCAAGTGGGCATCAGTTGAATAAATCACAATACCCATCTTTCATATATATCATGTGCATGCAATACATACACAAGTGTGTATTGGTGCAGGCTGGCTATATATATATATATATATATATATATAACGGGAAAGTTTACAAAAATAAACAAAAGACGAAGGCAGGTGGAGTACAAACAAACAAATATATTAGTATGCCACTCAGGAATAGAAATAGAACAAGTCTTTTACGTTTCGAGCCTACGCTCTTCGACAGAAAGATACACAGAAAAAAACAAGGAGAGAAAAAATGCGTGTAGGAGCTAACAATCTATCATGATATATATATGTATGTATTAGTTTTTTTTTTGAGAAATCCAGTAATCTATTCATCTGCATGAACTGAATGCAGGCATGTCAGCTTTTTAGAGAAATATGCATGCTATATATGTTCTACAAGCCCAAACCACATTATTTGATTTTCCTGACACTAACACCAATCTGCATCTGGTATTTCTGTTAAGCACCGTCACACATGTCATCAGGGGTCATTTTCCAGTTCTTCACCAACAAATGGTGAATGTAGCTTTTTTCTTCTCCTTGCAGCTGTCTAGATTGAAGACAGTTAGAATAACCATCAGTGCCATTGAAGATACCGACAGAATGGTGAGTAGCAGTTAATGGGAATCCAAATGCAGCAACCGTAGTCGGACAATTCTCAATTGCATCTCTGTGTCTTTTGTGTGTTTTCCAGTCACAAGAGATCATAGGATAATATAATCAAATACTCATTACTTGCCTTATTTATCTTCTTTAATCAAGTGGTGTTCACTTTTGTGGATTATTCATATTGTCAATAAATATGTTAATTAAAAATTATCACGCTTAAACTTTCATCATTTAGAAGACTAAAAACTTATTTTATTGATACATTACTAGTGAATAAAGAAATGGAAATATTTAGTTATCATCAGTATACTCTTTTCTTTAAACTAAATGAAACGACTACACATACACAGAATCAGTACAGTTACTGCTTAAAAACCATAAACAAGAATATTTTTTAATATAAACAATTCACTATCAAAACATCTTTAATATACAAGAGTATTCAGTAATTTTCAATATATTTCTTACACACAGAATTCTGCAACATGTTTGACAGGAATGTAAACTATGTAATTAAAAAAGTTTAATTTTGAATTATGTATGAAAAATGATTTAACAAACAATACATTAACTCTGGAATTAGCTTCTGCTTAAGTTTCTTATTCTTTCAAGAATATATTTGTAATGAAATACACTACCTAAATATATCAATTTAATTTTGAAAATATGTGAAATAATTTGAAGAGGGTTTAGTAAAATAACTAGTTTTACTATTAAGGTGATGTTTGGAACATAGCAAAAGGATTGTGTCATAAAATCAGATTTGGTCTGAGGCAGGTTGGCATCAAATGGGTTAAGCACTTTTTCAGCTTCAGTTTTTTTGAACAACAATATAAAAAGACATTTGTATAAGCCAATTAGCAACAGATGCAGGTGGATGAAATTGGTAAAAATGTAAGATATAGACACAACAAAGGAATTTCAGTAAGATTCCATTTGTATTTTTTCATGTCACCCATAATAGAATTTGAAATAAAATTAACAATTCCAGATGCAAGACTGAATTTTAAGGCTCAACTGCACAGTATCTGCATTGCATTACTTAGAAATTTATTGCATTAGGTGAATGTATTCCTTTAAAAAACAATTCCTCATCACTTATTAACGTACTAAGAGAGTGACTCAGTTACATAATATGGGGACAGGAAAAGGAGTGCAAATACAATAGATTATAAAGGGTTATTGTCTTTAACCTTTTCATTTCCATTATAATCAAAATTTTGAAAGGGTTTAGTAAACTAAATGAAGTAGAGAGAGAGAGACAAAGAGAGTAAGACAAAATGAAAAGGGGCTGTCAACTGATGCAACTGTTCCCTCTGCAAAGACCCTGCATCAGAGAAACAAAACTGCTGCTTGCTAGAGATGAACACTGCAACAGGTGACACGCTCTCACACTTCCTGCTTGATGTTATTTAACTGGACACTCTCACTTCTGATTAGAAAATTTTGCATGCAGGCACAGACCCCGACCCACACATGGAGAAACACATACATACATGCACAACACTACATATACAAATAAATATGCTTCCATGCACCCACACACATCATGCTGGAACACAACAAAAAAAAAAAGGGAAGAAAGAGAAAAGACCGACAACATAGACACACAAAGTAAACCCACCACCACTTCCATGTGAAAGAAGACAAGGGATGTGAAAAGAGGGTTGAAAGGATTGGATTAAAGTGTAATTCTTACCAATTTTGACACTGACATATTTGACATTGTTAAATATATCTGGAAAACAAAAATAAGGTCGTGTTTCATTATTAAATGTAGTTCATTGGGAACTGAACCAAGATACACACTCACATTATGTGTGGTAGACATAGATGAGAGAGGTAAATTTAGGATCAGTCAACTGGGGATCAAACGCCCACCACAGACTTTTGAATCCAAAAAGGAAACATCGATGAAATGTATACACACACTGCCAGGAAATTAACTATATTTCACAAGCATACAAGTCACACAATTTATATAGATGGATAATGAATTTTCACACTTAACTTAGTTACCAAAAATTAAGCTCCCTCTCTCTCTCATACATACTTTCTATGCAGGATCATGCAAGTGAGATTTCAGACAGTGCCAATTTGATGCAGGATCAAAAATATCGAAAAGGTTTATTAACATACACAAGATCTTGATGATTGTTCTTTGGTCCTTTAACAACTTTTAGGAGAGTTACAATGGCAGAAAGCAGTGCTTGGGAAACAATTAAGGAAAGCTAAAAGTTAAACATTTTTTAATTTCATCTGGCTAAAGAAAATGGATATCATACTGTAATTAAAAAGCCAACTTTGTTGAGTGGTTGGTGTCAGGAAGGGCATCCAGCTGTAAAAATCCTGCCAAAACAGTCACAGAAGTCTGGTGCAGGCTTCTGCCTGGCAGGCTCTTGTCAAACCGTCCCACCCATGCTCGCATGGAAGGCAGATGTTAAACAATGATGATGATGAGGAGGATGATTACAATCTTGTTACCCTCACTAAAATGTGTCTTTGACAAAGACATATGTGGTCTGATTCATAAGAATCCAGATTGCTGCCATGGTAACGAAGCTGCTTGACACAGATTGACCTTAAACTCTGCGGTGCATGAGCACTGAGTTTTAATGTTCCAGCTCATTTCTCCTGTTTACAGCAGTGGCTGGAAGGAAGGTGTGTAGTGTGTGACTATTGCATTAACCATGACAGAGTAAGTCAAGCAAAGAATCTGCATCAAATTGTGCCAAAAGCTTGGCGATACCTGTTCAGAGGCCTGTGCAAAGTTTTCAAATATTTTCATCATTCTTGACACAATCAGGGAGATCTTATGCAACTGAAACTCAAGTGTCTTTTTGGTCAGCTGAAAGCAGTATTGGCACAAACTTGGCAGACACACATCTCCTACCCAAATCTTCAGTGATAATGGACTGAACTGATCTCTAACTTACCTACATATCCTCTGATAACTCATGGATGGTGATTCGACTGTTTCCCCTCACAGATGCACACACAACTGTGATGTTTTTCTCAGTTCTGTTGGTTGTGGGTCTCTCAGAATGTTTGCCAATATCAACATTTTTTGGCCATATTGGAAATGAGTCTGAACTTGTGTGCAGCTCATGCACTCCTCTCCCTACACTTTCTGCCACTTTGCATAGGCCTCTGAGCAGGTATCACCATGATAACTTTCTCTGTCATGATCAATGTGACAATCACACCTTCCTTACAAGCACTGCTGTAAACAGCGGAAGTGAGCTAGAATATTAAAACTTAATGTGCATGCACAGCAGAGTTCAAGGTCAATCTTTGCCAAATGGTTTCACTTTGCATACTTTAGCTTCGTTACTATGGCAAAAGTCCGGATACTTATTGATCAGACTCCATATGTGAAGCTGTAAATAGGCACTATGATAGACATGCTACGGACACTTTATAATGGTTGTGTGCTTTGATGACTGCTGAATTAAAATCCCTCCACAAGTTTCCATCTTCAAGGGAGATGAGCTAAGCATGGTTAACTTATCCATTAATCTTCAGATCTTCTTTCTCTAAACCAATGTAATATTTCCTCTACTTCTTTGAACATGAACAGCACAATGGCTGGATATATTTCCATGGAAGATGACATTTGTTTACAATTTCAAAACAAAAAGCAATTTTCACACACACACACTCGGTTTCTTTTTTGTAGTCTCATGGCCTTAAGGAGATGATTTCTCTAGAAAGCATAAAGTCTAATGCAAAATTTAATCTCAGATGAACCTGGAAACCTGCTTTCCAAAGCAAAAGTAATACCATGTAGAATTATGTATATTTCCCAATTACACAACTATGTGGCTACAAGGGATTTTAGTTAAAACATGCACGGCATGTTAGTCAAGTAGCATATACACTCACTCAGTCATTAGGTTTCTACACCTACATATACTATTAAGGTCCTGATAAACTCTAATCAAGCAAATCTATGATCAACTCGTTCCAACCATGATTATTCTGCTCATCAAGTATTTAAGAAAAGAATGTTCTGATTTAGTCAGAGAAGGAAAGGCATTCCAGAACCTCTGAAATTGTGGAGAGGAAGGAGGAAAAATTATCATCTCACTGGAGATAGATCCCAAATATTTGTAATGGAGCAGACCCCCAAAGGACATGATGTAGAATTAAATTGGATAAAGGATTAAATCTACCATTCAACATTATATCCAGAAAAACATCAGCCAATGTATCTGTCTTGTTTTTTTATTTTAGACAGTAAGATTAGATTTGATAGAGATTCGGCCACTAATTCTATGTGACCAAGATACTAACCGTCTCTGCAGCCCTGAGTGAATCTTGCTCATTGGTTTGGATAAGGAATTTTCAGTTCTATCATAAATTTCATTTATCTAAGTTTCCTTTTAAATGTGCTAACAGAGAAGATACTCCTCTTTCAGGAACTGTGGTCTGAATGTGAGGGTGCATGTATATGTGTGTGTGTGTGTGTGTGTGTACCATAAATCCTTGAGTATAGTCCACCCTTGAGTATAATACGCAGGGGATTTTTAGTGGGGTGTACCTCTGAAAAACCTAAACCTCGTGTATAATACGCACCCCTTCTCTAACTTGAGTCAAGGAGGTCTATATAACGTCCTTGGTTTGTAAAACTGTATACGGTAACGTCCTTTATTATTATTGTATATATAACAAAATGCAAACGTGTAGCTTTTTTGTGCATTTTGTTTGCAGAAAATAAAGAAATAACAGTAATAACGTTTAATAAAATGTTGCTTACTGCAAGTTATGGATGATCCTTTTATGACTTCATTGCTTTCAGGCTTAGCTTAAGGTTTTTTCACGCCCAACATCACAAAATGCGTCCGAATAAACATTGCCGGACAGCAAATAGAGACTCAGACATTGCTTAGAAAATATTTTTCCTTTTTAACCTCGTATATAGTATGCACTAGGGATTTTGACCTTTAAATTTTTCAAAAAAGATGCGGATTATACTCGAGGATTTATGGTACACACATAAGTGCAAATCTTGATTGTATTACAAAGTTGGCTTCTCAAACATTTAGTTTTGTGTTCAGTTCCACTGCATAGCACCTTAGGTAAGCATCATCCATTGTGCTTCCGGGCTCACCAACATTTTGTAAGTGAATTTGATAGAAGGAAACTATATGAAGTTTATTGAATGTGTGTGTGAGAGAGAGAAGAGAGTAAGATTAAGAGTATTGGTATCCTACAGCAACACATAGAAAAATGCTGAGCAACAATAAATGAATTATTCGATAATCAAAAAATCATCATCTGGCTCAGTACTTTTGAATATATGTGAAGAGATCCTTTATTTCAAAACACAAAGGGTTAGTCAAAGGAAGGGTATCTGACTGTAAAACAAAGCCTCAACAGTGTACACTTGTCTAACCCATGCTAGCATATAACAATGGACATAAAAAGTAACAAACAAAACGTGTGTGTGTGTGTGTGTGTGTGTGTATTGTGTTTGTATTCATATATTTATGTAAATGGCATCTAACAGCAACAATTTTTATGTCACACATCAAGTGACTTAGGCAAAGGGAGTATATAATGGCAAAACATTCAACCAAAGCCAAGCATGGTAAAACATATTAAAATGATAATGGGGTGGTGATGATAATGATTATATTAATATTTTAGTATACAAGCCATCTGTTACAAGAAAAGCAAGTAGTATACCTTTGGTGCTTATTTCAAGGACATCAAGTATGAAAAGCAAAACTTAGTTCCTTACAGAATTCAAAACTGAAGTACATAAACCTAGACTTTTTAAGTAGATATTTAAATGGAGTTAGACTATTAACTTCACCTTTCAAGATTGACAAAAATAAATTTCTTTACATCTACACAATACTTCGTTTGGTTTGGTCTCCAACTGTTAAGAGGGGATGTTTACATCGTATCAAACTGGATTTGAACTATGAAGTTTTATTTTCAAACTGAGGGTAATTACGTTACATACCACTACAACCTACTTGGCTAATGATGCTTGGGCATACTCCAATGTATGCCCAAGCAGTGTCAGAGTCAATCAATCTTATTCAACTTTTTGAAGACAGAACATATTTATGTTCCTCTATTTTCAAAATAGGAAAATACTAAAGTTATTACCATTTAAAATTCACAAAAAAAAAAAAAACCTTGAATCTTAAAAATTAGCAAAGAGAATACTATATACTCTCTCTAAAAAAAAAAAGATAGAACGAGTAAGCCAATTAGCCAACAAATTGGTTCAGTCCTTGCATAAGAGCAAATATTTCAAAATTTAAGAAAATATCTATTCAACTTCTTTTATATACAAGGTTTCAGTTGCTTTTCTTTAATTTGCTAAAATATTAAACTTTTATTAGAGTGTTTCCAAGTTTAGTCCTTTTGGAGCAATATGTACCCAAGAGCAAAGTATCAAAGATTGATGTGTGCTTGTTAACCTTTGATACTGGATCACTAAAATTTTTAAATTTTATACTATACTAGCAGTATCGCCCGGCGTTGCTCTGGTTTGTAAGGGAAATAACTATATAAGCATTTTTAGAGAGATACTTCCCTTATAGATGCCAATTCGGGCTTTCTTAGCCATTTCTGTTTTGGTGTTTTCAAGCCATGAAGTCGTTGTTCTAAAAGAACACTGGTCTCCTTGACAACGCTTTACGACGTTGATTTGCTTACACTCCCTTCCCCACAGCTTCACGAGGGAGGGAAGAAGGGGGAGAAGCAAACACAGGTGCAGGTGTTTGAGCGTGGACGCCAACTCCGCCGCCATCGACACACGAAAAATTATGCATTAAAATGGAATAAAAAATGATGTTAAATTATTTTTAAAATCGTAGACTCATCGTAGACGCGCGCTAATAGCCAGACGAGCTCGATATGAATCACGACTATAAGATACCCGAATTTGGTTAAACTGCACCGCAAAATGTGGGAGGTGTTAGGAATCTAAATCGAAGGGGACAGACACTCACACAACTACAGTTTTATATATATAGATATCATAAGTAAACAGATCAATGCTGATACATATTAGAATCAAGGAATATCGAAGTAGAGACTGGTAATAATGACACATAAAGAACATGCTGGGAGCATGTGCTGTACATATCAAATTGGCAAACTTGAAATACCAAGTCCTTAAGTTATGCTATTTTATTTGATCTTCAATATCCGTTCTGATATGGGTTAAGTATATTGTTAATATATACATATATTTTCCTTTTAAAGCACATACAAGTGCACTACTTGAACCCTTTTGTGAATTAGAGACAATAATATAAAAATGAAGGACCAGTAGTGAAAACTGTAACAGCTATAAGCACAACACTTCTGAACTGTAGAAAGTTATTGCTAAAAAAGTTTATTAATATTATCGTGTGTGTGTGTGTGTGTGTGTGTGTGCATGCATGTATTACACAGATGAAATTGTGGGAGCTTGGAAACAAATAAGATTGACAGATACAAGTATCAAGCATGGTTAGGTGGCAAAGAAGATATACACACATACATATTGTAATTCATTTGGAGGAAAGGGTTGTGTCCATGGCTGCTATGTAGGGCCAGTGAGACGAATGTGAGAGATACCATTAATGTCCACCTTGAACAGTTGCATGCCAATGGCTGCGGGGAAAGGTGTTAGGTAGAAATTCCAAAGGTTGAATCCACACTAGCAAGTTCTGGAATGGTGAACATGATATATCCCTGCTGATATATACAACAAAACAACTACAGCTAACAGGAGAAAGACTCTGAACTGCTTGGTTTCAGTAACTCGTTTACCATCAGTACTTTAGTATAGAGGCATCTAAGCATTGGAAAGATATTACTGCTAACTTTGTACTACAAAGATCACTGAACTCTGCACAATTTAAGTTCGGTCAATATAAATCTGTGGTCATCAGCAAGTGTGAGTAAAAGCAAGTGACTCACATTTTTAAACATAAAGGTGTGACTGTGTGAATGGTGAAGAAACTTTCATCACAACCACATTGTTTCAAGTTATGTCCCACTGTCACATCGTGTACAAGTGTTTCTAATATGATCCCAGGCCAACCAAAGCCTTGTGAGTGAATTTGGTAGACAGAAACTGAAACAAGCCCATAGTATATATGAGTGGGTCTGTGCAAATACATGTATTTTAGGATCCCCTTGTTTAGCTATTGTGATAGCTGTAAATGAGAGTCACTGTCACACAAGCAGTGTCGTTCATTTCCAAAATTTTGCAAAACTATGCCTGGCCTTGGGGAGATATTACTTTACTTGGAAACAGGTGAGGGATAGTTGCAGGAAAGGTATCCAGCCATAGAAAATCTGTTTCATTAGATTTCATCCAACCCATGCAAGCTTAGAAAAGTGGATGTTATGATAATGATGATGTTTCACCCTTTCATCACTGAAATGCCCTAAACAACTATGATTTGCCCTTTCATATTTAAATCAAAATACTAACATATACCATACTGCTAAATTAGAGACAGCCTGTGATTTCATTGGGTCAACACTCGTACACAGATACTGTCACTGGGCTAATTTGTGTTTTCAGAATTTGCAGGTTATTATTTTCCAAATCCAATTTTATTCCTGAATTTCATTAACATTCTACTCTTTTTTAAAAATCTTATAAACTTCAGATTTAATAGAAGAAAATCTGAATGATTTTCAAATTTTAGTAAATGAAAAAAAACTACTCTAAGTATAACAATGATGGTCATATTTCTCTTCAATGTTATTCAGAAGAAATTGGACCCAATGAGTTATCCTCATGACTGAAAACCCATAGATAAAAAGTAATTACTATGCAAAGTGAAATGGAAAAAAGTGGATAAGCTGGATAAAAATTTGAGTATTTTGGCCATTAATATTATAATGGGCATTTAGGAAGTTATATTGTACAATATTAGCTAATGACTCATTTTATATGATGATATTAAAAAAAAAACTTTTAACCCTCTAGCATTTAAACTGACCACATGTGTCTCAAATATGCAATCTATCTGTTTTGTGTAAATAAGAATTACATCAGACAGAGTAATCTGAATGTTAAAAGGTTAAATATCTTTACTTTTTCCCTGATTTTACTTCTACTTAATTGAAATTAGAGTAGTTTTAAGATGAAAGTTCTCTTAACATATTTGTACACACCACTTTATATCTACTGGGTGAGTAGAAAGTAACTAGGCATTAGAAACTGCTAAAAGAATTTTTAGTATCACTTAAGTCATGACAAAAACATTTTTTAAGCAAACAACACTAATGGGGATTTCCTATTTTCTTATTTCTTATTTTCCAGATGGCCGATCACTTGATTGTTCAGGAGCAAACAAAGATAGCAGCATGCTATGGAAGGTGGAATTCCATTGATTTGGTTCGGAGATGGTGGTATGTATGGAAAAGTAAGCATGCAACACTACGTCTGGAGACAATAAAAAGTTGTCGTGCAAAGCTGATGACCACAGGTTCAGTGAAGAATGCAAGAAGAAGTGGCCATCCAACCACATCTCGATCAGCAGAGAACACAGCAACAGTGCAGGAAATGTTTAATCGTAACCCACAAAAATCAGCATGTCAAGTATTTGGTGAAAGTGGACCAACAAGACACACAATACGTATGATGTTGCATAAAGAATTGAATTTTTGTCTGTGGAAACTCCATTACATGCAGGAGCTAAAACCTGAAGACTGTGACAACAGAAGTCTGTGATTTTTACTTGTGGGTTTACACAAAAGAGGAGGTGGTGTACAAGACAAAACATCACACATGAGAGGACTTGGAGAGGTTCTCAATGATATCCCAAACGAAATCCTTCAGAAGTTTGTTCATTCCATCCCTGGCCATTTGACGCCACCAGTGCTTACATCGAAATATGAAGATTCACTTTCATTTTGCCATGTAATAAAGAACATGTATCATTTGTTTCAATAAATTTGTAAAAGCAATATGGATTTTATTACCAATTTTAAATGCCTACTTACTTTCCACCCAGCCTGTAGTTTACGAAACCACAGTTAATTTCACGATTATTTTATAATTTAAAACACTCAGGCATTTCAATAAGAAATATCTGAAAAAAAGATTAACACTAAAGAAAAATTTAGACTAAATGAAAGGTTTACAAAACCAGCTGCAATGAGGCCAAGTATAGTTGGTTATGGAATTAAGAAATTTGCTTTGCAACAATATTTCTTTCTACTCTAGGCCAGTAGCTCAAAATTTTGTGGGAGAAAGAGAGGCAGTCAATTAGATCGACCGCAGTACACAACTGGTACTTAATTTATCAATCCCAAAAAGATGAAAAGCAAAGTCAACCTTGTTGGAATTTGAACTCAGAACATAAAGACAGACGAAATACCACTAAGCGTTTCGCCAGGCTAACGTTTCTGCCAGCTCGCCACGTTGCTTTGGCTGTGTCAAAAAAGTTACTTTGCCTTTTAATACCTAGCGATCACAAAACTGTTTTCACATCTACCAAATCTCATTTCCACACACACACATATATTCATCCCACTTTGTTCTCAAACTTCAGTATTTGGTGAAAATGCTACACTGTCTTCTGTGTTATGTGAAGTGGCATCAAGAGAATGGTGAAAGTATGCAAAGGAAGAAATTACAAGTGTAAAGGAAGAGGTAGGTTAGCTCTAACATATTTGATTGCATACTTGACTAAAAATAAATATATACTATTCTAAAAAGAAACAATATTAATCAATGATTAATGTTATTTTCATTTTTCCAGTAATAATAAACAGGTTTTGGTCTTATCCTGACCTCCTCGGTGAAGTACACTTTTTACTGTATTTGCAATATAGATAAGTCTGCTTAGCAGTAACATAACAGAAGGCATGTACCCCAGGCACTGATTGAAAGTGGGGTACGCAGAATTGACCATAACCCAATAAGCTTGAACTCCATTTGTAAAATTTATAAAAGTATACATTCAAAAAATATATTTTGAATTCCAGGCTGTACCAAACTGGCAGGTAAATGAATGCTGGTAAAGTATTGCTTTAAAACATTAATTACTTGTAACAAATAAATACTGTATAATATTGTGGATTTTGTAATTGGGGAGAGAGCATTTCTGCAGCTTGTCCCGGGCACGGTTTACCTTAGTTACACCACTGCCTTGGGCAGATCTCTTCTACTATGGCCCTGGGTTGACAAATGCTTTATGAGAGAATTTGGTATATAGAAACTATATGGAAAACTTCTATCATCATCATCATCATTTAATGTCCATCTTCCATGCATGGGTAGGGCAGCTGACAGGAGCTGGCTAGGTAGAAAAACTACCCTAGGCTACGGTGTCTGTTTTGGCAGAGATTTTACAGCTAGGTGCCCTTCCTACCACCAACCACTCTACAGAGTGGACTCGGTGCTTTTTACGTGGCACTAGCACAGGTGAGGTTAGTTTTGGCATGATTTTTATAGCTGAATGCCCTTCCAAATGCCAACCACCTCACTGTGTGGAGAAGGAATTATGAGAGGAGCAGGAGCATTCGAGGAGGGGGGGCTTGTGTCAGAGGATGAAAGGTTAGAATGTGACAAAGAGACAGAAGCAGGTGTCTTGCCACAACAGAGAGGGCATTAGAGGAGGTGATCTATTATCAGATGATGAAAGGTTAGAGTGTAAGAGAGAAATAGAAGGGCAGAAATAGGTGTCTTGCTATAGTGCTATAGAGTAGGTACATGGTTACTCAGAGAGAGAGAGAGAGAGAGAGAGAGAAGAGAGAGATATATGTATGTATGTGTATGTATGTGTATATATATATATATATATATATATATATAAAAAAGGAAATGAAGAAAATGCTGACAAATAATTGAAGTAATTTAAGTAATTTAATTAGGTGAAAGTTCTTTTTACCGGTTGCGCATTTGTTATGCTTGATAAGCATAACAAATGCGCAACCGGTAAAAAGAACTTTCACCTAATTAAATTACTTAAATTACTTCAATTATTTGTCAGCATTTTCTTCATTTCCTTTTTTATATATCACCACTCGTGTTCGACATCTCCTTTTTTTAAATATATATATATATATATATATATATATATATGAGTGAGAGAGAGAGACAATGTGTGACTGTGTGGATATGTATAGATGTGGCTTTTGTTTAATCTTTCAATGCTTTTCAATGCTTGATTTGTTTCCACCCACCATAATTTAGCAATTCAGAAAAAGAAGAAAACAGAATAGTAACAGACAAAAAAGAAGAACAACAGTTGATTTGATTGACTAAATTATTCAAGGCAGCCCCAAGCAAAGCCACAGTTCCAATAACTCAAACATGTAAAAGAATTACAAAATGCCAGTTTCAAAACAATTCTATAAACAAAGAAAATCATACTTGCCATTAACTAACAGCTCAAATATTCTTATTGCACAAGTATATACAGTAAAGCATTCACCATGTTAGATATGGTAACACTAACAAACCTACTTCTAGATGGTATTTCACATTCTAACAATAAAAACGAAGCAGACCCTCAGAGCTGTACAACATACAGCAAGCCGCATGATAATGACAGTGATGATGTTGATGACCATGGTGAAGGCACTAATGATGGCGATGATTAAAATGATGATAATAATAATAATAATAATAATGTCCCGATGCAGTACCAAGCAGTGGCTCCCATGGCTTCTCATCTTAATTGATTGGAAGTTTATGGTGCATATTGTTTTGTCTTGTAATAAAGGATGAGTTACAGCAAACATTCTGCTCAATACCATAGATTTGCTTGTGAGTTATTTGACCATAACCTGTTGAGCATGTCCCTCAGTGGCTGATAATAAGTGCATCTCTGAGTAGTAGGGGAGCATCATAGCCATGCGTTGAGAGGAATCCTTTGGGGCTTGGACAATTCCCCTTTGGAGACAATTCACCTTTCATTGAACATCCTTAAACAACCCTTATTCAGGGACCTTTTGAGCAGGATGGGCCACTCAACCTGAAGAACATTCTAACTGGGACCCACCTGCAAAGTCATGCGCTGTTTAATCTTGATATGAGATTACCATGTCGCACACATATGGCTGTGATGCATGTGCCTGGTGTACCCTTATCAAATGGGTAGTCATGATGGGCTACTGGGCTCCATATATTTTACCCCAGTGTCATTTTGATGGCATACACTGTTCTATCACTCAATAATAATAAAGGTTTCAAATTCTGGTACAAGGCCAATAATTTCAGAGGAGGGGCTTAGTCAACTGTATCAACCCTAGTATTCAATTGATACTTATTATATCGACCCCAAAAGGATGAAAGGAAAAGCTGACTTTGGTGGTACTTGAACTCTGAATGCTAAGTGCCAGAAGAAATGCTGCTATACATTTTGCCCAATGTAGTAACAATTCTGCCAGATCACCACTTTAATAATAATAATAGCAATAATAATAATCCTTTCTACAATAGGCACAAGGTTTGAAATTTGTGGGGAGGGGACCAGTTGATCACATGGACCCCAGTACTTGAATGGTACTTAATTTGTCGACCCCAAAAGGATGAAAAAGTAAAGTTGACCTCAGCAGAATTTGAACTCAGAAAATGCAGATGGATGAAACGGCGTACTAACAATTCTGCTAGCTCGCCACCTTAATAATAATAATGGTGATGTGCAGAAAGTAAATTCCAGATACAATTTTTTTTTTAATTTGAAAGAAAATAGAGGAACATACATGTTTATTTTCTTTAGTTTTGATGTAAGTCTGCTGATGATAACTGACCAAGTCTTCCAACAGAGATTTCTCACTCTCAGTCAATTCCTCTATGTGTATGGAATGTGTTCCATTTGCTGGTTTTGCTTTCTTCTTTTTGTTCCGATCACTGCGTACAGCTTTAAAACCAAGAAAACGAAAAAATCAAAAAACATATTAAACACAATCCTGTGAAGGGGCCTCAATGCAGGTGCCTGACAGGCTAAAAGAGACGGCAGCCAAATCTCCCTCGAATCACATCATATCAACTATAAAAATAAGAACACATTAGCTAGGGTAGTCCTGAAAAAGATGCAATACTTATGGCTGATAGGTTTTAGACAGGTTTTGCTCAATTAGGAATAGCAAGGAGCTAAACAGCAACTTCTAACAATGATGCATTATATGAAAATATACTATAGGTGTAGGAGTGGCTGGGTGGTAAGTAGCTTGCTTACAAACCACGTGGTTCTGGATTCAGTCCCACTGCGTGGCACCTTGGGCAAGTGTCTTCTACTATAGCCTTGGGCTGACCAAAGCTTTGTGAGTGGATCTGGTAGACGGAAACTGAAAGAAGCCCATCATGCATGTATGTATGTTTGTGTTTCTGTGTTTGTCCCCCCAATATTGCTTGACAACCAATGCTGGTGTGTTGACGTCCCTGTAACTTAGCGGTTCGGCAAAAGAGACCAATAGAATAAGTACTAGGCTTATAAAGAATAAGCCCTGGGGGTCGATTTGCTCGACTAAAGGCGGTGCTCCAGCATGGACGCAGTCACATGACTGAAACAGGTAAAAGAGTAAAGAGTAAGAGAATGTTATATAGATCTAATATGTAGATCTATATTATATAGATCTAGGTGAGGACACATGGCCTAGTAGTTAGGTGCTGCACTCATGATCACAAAGTCATGGTTTCAATTCCTAGACCAGGTGGTGCATTGTGTTCTTGAGCAAAACACTTCACCTCACATTGCTCTCTGATCGCTTTAACACCTGATGTGTGGTACAGCGATTCGATTGCTACAAACAAATAATTTGTGCAGGTCAATTGGCAAAAGCTGAACACTCATACATTATTATCTTCGATGGGAGCGTCCATCATCTAGATCTGATGCAATTGTATATTACTAACATTACACTGTTCCATATACATTTATTGCACTCTATACTGCTAATAACAGTTATTAAACTATGTGGCATTAATATTACATTTGCCCTCTTGTACCTTGAGAGTGACTTCTGACAACTCATCACCACCACCACCATTTTCCACCTGGGGTAGCTATGTATCTCTTCTATATCTTCCTATCCCTCTGTCATACTCCTGCCTCTCAACACCTAGACCAAGCTGCTGCCCTTAATACTACACACCACTCTATCAACAGGTCTTCACTTATGAGATACTTGGCAATCTCAATAGTGCTAGTGACATGAAAAAAAGCATGCAGTACACTCTGTAAAGTGGCTGGTATTAGGAAGCCATAAAGTCTAGCTGACAAAACCATGCCATAAGAGACACTAGTGACTGATGCAGCCCTTTGACCTGCTGAAACCTATAAAACTGTCCAACCCATACAATAAGAAAACAAAATTAAGGTAATGATTATGTATTATTTAGAGATATTGTACTATTTGCAACTAATAATATAATACTATTCAATATAGGTCTATAGTACTAGATACAACTAATAACATTGTTCCAAGATACTGTCCAAGAGTATATAATCCAAAATTGAAGGAGACTGGTGAGAGTCTGTATCAACATCATTACTAATAAAATTCAAGAGTTTACAAGAGTCAATAACTTTGGTTGCTGTGGGTAGAAAGGAGAAAAAGTCATTGTTTTTAACAAAGGTTTTTTTTTTTCAATTGAGTCCTCAAATAAAGGCCAGCAGAAGTGTGTGAAGAAGTAATCATAAAGTATGAAAGATTAAGAGAATGAAGTGTGGGGGAAGCACTGATGGGAGAACAGTGTATAAGTGTGATCGATAGGGGGAAGGAGGACTGAAAATTTAAAGTTAACCTGTGAAGGGCACATAGACACAATTACAAAAAAAAAGGGGGTGGGGTGAAGTGCAAGCCAGAGAAAACCAGGGCCACCTATTGTCTCCTTTTCTATGAAGTTCACCAACACCAATTTGATAGCAACTCACCAACTCGGCAAACAAAAGCTCATATTTCATCCAGGAATCTTGAGACCTGGCAATAGGAATACTTGCACCAAGTCCTTCTCTCACCTGAAGTCTGTTTTTTTTTGCTTTTTGTTTCTGTGTCCTTGTCACAGGTTAACTCACACTCCCCTACAGTCATTCTTCCAACTACCTATCACACCATCTCTCTCTCCATATATAAATCCTGTCACACTGTTACTTCACTTCATATAGTTTTTGTTTGTAAATGTTTTAACTCTTTAGCATTCACATTATTCTGTCAAATGTAATGCTTATGCATTCACATTAATTTGAACATCCATTTTGCATTGTCTTTTTGTGTTGAGATTTCAATGATGTGCTTGTTTATTTTTAGTATGACATTGTAGGGTAGGTGTAAGAGGTTGAAAATGGCCAGTCTGTACAAAACAGATGTGGTATTTGGGCTGGATATGCTAAAGGGTTAAAAGTTGCTCTTCAATGATTTAATTGCTTCTGTTCTAACACATAGTTTCTGGTCTTGTAAATACTTATTGGTCAGGCAAGTGAGAGAAAATAAATTCTCACAGAATATTCAAGAGAGACATCAGAAACTACACAGGCATGGGTAAATTAAAATTTTGGCGATGTTGTCAACAGTTTTACAATGTTCCTCAGAATTTACAGAATAATCAACGACCAAATTTCAAAAGAATTTCTCTTCCAGAGAGAGATCCTTTTAAAAGTAAAAGGGGAAAGTAATACCTTCTTTGGACATTCCCATCTTGAAACATTTCTGTAGACGGCAATATTGGCACCGGTTGCGGGAGGTTCGTACAATTTCACAGTTTTTCATTTTAAGACATGAATAGTGCATATTTTTCTGAACACTGCGTCGGAAGAAGCCCTAAATGGTAAAGAAGTTGTAAACAGAAAAAAAAAATAATAATAATCATTATATTGAAAATGTAAACTTTATATGAATTCTAAATATTGTCAAATCATGGCAAGTCTGTAGTCTCTTTCTTCAAATTAACTAACATAGTTAACACTACTCAACAATATACAGAATTATATTAGGGTTCACACTTAAATCGAAATCAAACTTGGTGACTGGCATCCATTGCTAGTGGAGCGCTAAGAGTAACATACGAGTGAGATCGTTGCCAGAGCAACAAGCTGGCCTCCGTGCTGATGGCATGTTAAAATCACCATTCGAGCGTGATTGTTACCTGCGTCGCCTTACTAGCACTTGTGCTGGTGGCACGTGAAGAAAAAACATTCAAGCGAGATTGTTGCTAGTGCCGCTGGACTGGCTCCTGTGCAGGTGGCACATAAAAAACACCATTTGAGCATGGCCATTGCCAGTACCGCCTGACTGGTCCTCATGTGGATGGCACGTAAAAGCACCCACTATACTCTTGGAGTGGTTGGCTTAGGAAGGGCATCCAGCTGTAGAAACTCTGCCAGATCAGATTGGAGTCTGGTTTGCCAGACCTCAGTCAAATCGTCCAAACCATGCTAGCATGGAAAGCGGACGTTAAACAATGATGATGATGATATTCAAATGTACAAGACTGAATGAGTAAGTGGATGGAGGAGTATTTGTTCTGTATATATGTACCTGTGTGTTGTATAGCACAGACAAAAATCTTCTAAGTATTATCTATTCACAATCCATTTCCAAATTATTTTCAGTTTAATCATTGACCAATCCCACATACTCTTTACTCTCTTATTAGTTTCAGTCATTTGACTGCGGCCATGCTGGAACACCGCCTTTAATCGAGCAACTCGACCCCGGGACTTATTCTTTTGTAAGCCCAGTACTTATTCTATCGGTCTCTTTTGCCGAACCGCTAAGTAACGGGGACATAAACACACCAGCATCGGTTGTCAAGCAATGCTAGGGGGACAAACACAGACACACAAACACACACACATATACATATATATATATATATATATATACATATATACGACAGGCTTCTTTCAGTTTCCATCTACCAAATCCACTCACAAGGCATTGGTCGGCCCGGGGCTATAGCAGAAGACACTTGCCCAAGATGCCACGCAGTGGGACTGAACCCGGAACCATGTGGTTGGTAAGCAAGCTACTTACCACACAGCCACTCCTGCGCCTACATAGATCATTAGAGCAAAATCTTATACCCAAAATGAATTTTCTTCTTTCTTTTTCAATCCAACTTTATACTTTTCTTTTTAGTCATAACCTTCCATCTATCCATCGACTGTCCTGTATGTTTCCTGTTCTATGTATATATCTCACTATATCTCTTTATCATTATCTACAAAAAAACCTAGCTGTCTTTTTATCTAAATATCCTTGTATCTTAACAATTCCTGTATCTATCTATCTATCTATCCTACCTACTTTCACCTAAAACTCGTTTTCAATAACAAAAAACATGTCTTTATGATGTTGTTATATCAAGCTATCCGTCTGTCTTTTCATTTATAACCCTATACTTATTCTTCCAACACCTTTCTTAACTACTTTCAGTAAAAACTATAGCCTCTCCTAACCCTGTCCCCACTTGACTCCATTAGTTATAAATAAGACTTTGACCATCCCAGTACACAAGAAAGAATCAGAACTAGTCTTGTGAGTCATTTATTTACTGGGCATAAATATACATACATACGTGTGTGTGTATACATGCATATACATGTGTGTGTGTGTGAATAGATATATATATATAGATAGAGAGATGTAGATATATATATATATATATGTATATATATATATATATATATATATATATACACATATATATATATAATAATATGATGGAGTATTATTTCAAACTTACAGGGAAAAATTCAATTTAGAAATACTAAATTGAATTGATAAAAGGTGGTTTTTTTCTAATTTATATATATATATATATATATATAGTCAGTTGGATGTGCAATGTCAGTGTCCATGCACGACAGAGTGTAAGCGTCCTGAGAGAAATGTTGGACATAAGAAGCATCGGATGTGGCATGCAGGAGAGACATTTGCGTTGGTATGGTCATGTACTACGGATGGATGAGGAGAGATGTGTGAAGAAGTGCCATTCCCAAACTGTTAAAGGAGACTGGGGTAGAGGTAGACCCAGGAAGACATGGGATGAGGTGGTCAAACATGACCTTCGTATGTGGGGCCTCACAGAGGCTATGATGAAAGACGGAGATCTCTGGAGGTATGCTGTGACTGCGAAGACCCGACAAATGCAGTGAGTTCATGGTTTGCAGGACAGCCTGCTGCGCTAACCTTGGATCATAGGGCGACCTGCTGTGCTTGAGGAGACCTATTGAGTCAAGTACATCATCATCATCATCATCATTTAACATCCGCTTTCCATGCTAGCATGGGTTGGACGATTTGACTGAGTTTCTACAGCTGGATGCCCCTCCTAATGCCAATCAAAATAAAAATCAAATGGATATCGTAGTTGTGATATCCGTGCCGGTGGCCTGTTGGGCCTCACAATGGAAATGACGAAAGACTGAGACCCCTGAGATATGCTTTGACTGTAATGACCCGATAAATGAAGTGAGTTCCTGGCTCGCAGGACGGCCTGCTGTGCTAACCTTGGATTGTAGAGTGACCTGTTGTGCTTGAGGAGACCTATTGAGTCAAGTACATCAACACCAACATCAAAATAAAAATCAAATGGAAATTGTAGTTATGATACCCGTGCCGGTGGCATATAAGAAGCACCATCTGAATGTGGCTGATGCCAGCACCACCTGACTGTCATCCATGTTGGTGACACGTAAAAAGCACCAACCAATCGTGGCCGTTTGCCAGCCCCCTCTGGCCCCTGTGCCAGTGGCACGTAAAAAACACCCACTACACTCTTGGAGTGGTTGGCGTTAGGAAGGGCATCCAGCCGTAGAAACACTGCCAGATCAGATTGGAGCCTGGCGCAGCCTCCTGGCATCCCAGACCCCATCCAACCCATGCTAGCATGGAAAACGGATGTTAAACGATGATGATGATGATGATGATATGGTAGGCGACTAAGAAGTTTGCTATTAAACCACATAGTTTCAGGTTCAGTCCCATGGAGTGGAACCTTAAACAAGTGCTTTGTACTATACTCCTGGACCAACTAATGCTTGATGAATAACTTTGGTAGGCAGAAACTGTATAGAAGCCCATTGTTTCTTCGTCTGTATGTGTGTGTGTGTGTGTGTGTGTTTGTCTATGTTCTTGACAAAAAAGGCTGAGAGATAAGTACCAGACTTAAAAAACTGGGTGGGAGGGGTATATTTTTCAATTAAACCCTACAGTGCAGTACCCTTAGTAAGGCTGCAGTGTAATGGCAAACAAGAAAACTATAAATGCATATATATATATATATATATATACATACACACCTTTCAATTCAACACATCATAGAGTTGGAAAAAGGAGTAAAAGCTAATCAAAATAATGGCAAGAAAAACATGCAAACAAAAGCAATACTCTGAATAAGGATACAGGAGTAGAGGAATTGAAAAGAATGTAACATCCACATGACATAGCAAATGCAGAAGCAGTGACAATCATTACCTTACAACCTTCACAGGAGCTGACACCATAGTGATATCCTGATGATTTATCATTACAGACAACACAAGGTTTATAAATACGAGGGGCCAGTGGTGGAGAAGATGATGGCTTGTTGGTCATACCACCAACAGCACCACCATTGTCAAAGCGGTGCCGGGTTTCATAAATTGATCCTGCAAAAGAAAAACCAGTGTAATAATGACATATTATACCCCGAGAGTAACAAAAATTCAAAACATTAAAACACACTGGCAAAGATGTAATTTACAATATTCATGTATTAAAATATAATTCACATAGACATGCAACACATATATATGCAAATGTACATACTATATTCATATGTGCCGGTGGCACGTAAAAAGCACCATCCGATCGTTGCCGTTGCCAGCCTTGCCTGGTCCCCGTGCCGGTGGCACGTAAAAAGCACCACCCGACCGTGTCCGTTGCCAGAGCTGCCCCGACTGGCCCCCGTGCCGGTGGCACATAAAAAGCACCATCCGATCGTGCCCGTTGCCAGCTTTGCCTGGTCCCCGTGCCGGTGGCACGTAAAAAGCACCCACTACACTCACGGAGTGGTTGGCGTTAGGAAGGGCATCCAGCTGTAGAAACACTGCCAGATCAGACTGGGCCTGGTGCAGCCTTCTGGCTTCCCAGACACCAGTTGAACCGTCCAACCTATGCTGGCATGGAAAGTGGACGCTAAACGATGATGATGATGATGATGATGTACAGATATACTGCATGCACACTTACATGCATGGAAGAAATACACACGTTTGTACTAGAATTCCTATTTTGCTTTCCCTCTAGGAACATTAGTTTCATCAATCTCAGGGTTTACAAAACCATGGATTATATCCTTTCCAGCAGAAAGAACGCATAGTGTGTGTGTGTGTGTGTGTGTGTGTGTGTGTGTGTGTTGTGAGAGAGAGAGAGTGAGTGAGAGAATAGTTTACTGTTCCATTCATTTAATGTACATTGTATAAAGATAGAGCTACTAATAGTTAATGGTTATGAAGACCCGAATCTACATAGATTTCTTTAGCATGCCTTGTGTCTCCCAGCCCGAAGATTGCTTGGAGACACAAGATTTTGAGTGGATAAGTATCAGTGGTGTAAGGAGGAAAAACTTGCACACATGGGCAACTGCATGTCTTGCTTAAAGAATCTTACCTAGATGCACAAATATGTGCAGTGCAGGTTCAGCATTGACTTATAGAAGGCCCACTATGTATGTTTAGTGTTGGCTGTTGGAAAAAAGAAGTACTCAATGCCATAGCTGATTAATAATATGTTATTTGGGACAAATCCGTCAGTTGCTACTCTGAGTTTGACTTGTGGGTGTGCAGGGTCTCCAGGTGGTGCCACATAAAAGTGTTCATGCCAGTTCCACTTTAAAAAAGTACCCAACATACACTGTAAAGTGGTGGGTGTTAGGAAGGGCATCAGGCTGTAGAAACTAAGCCAAATCAGACTGGAGCCTGGTGCAGCTCTCTGGCTTTTCCATGCTGGCATGGGTAGGACAGTCAAACCCAAGCACTTATTTTTGTAAACTTGGTACTTACTATATTGGTCTCTTTTGCCAGCTAGTAAGTTATAGGCACACACACAGACACAAGCTTCCCTCAGTTTCCTTATACCAAATCCACTCACAAGGCTCTGTTCAGACCAAGGCTACAGCAGAAGACACCTGTCCTAAGTACAACACTGTGGGACTGAATTTGGAACCATGTGGTTGAAAAGCAAACTTTTCACCACACAGCCACACTTGTGCCTATACATACATACATATATATATATATATATATACACTGGCGAAAATAAATTTAAGACCAATGATAAAAGTTCTATTTCTTACAAAATATTTTGTCACTAACACCATACAAATTATTCTTAACTTTTACATCTTATGCAGAATTTATTTCTCTTTTGAATGATGCAGACAATAACTATTTTTATACAACTTGAAGAATTCTAATGCTAAATTGATATAAACATTTGAAATTTACCAGCAAAATTAGTTTAAGACCATGTAATATGTATGCAAATTTTTTTTCCAAAATGCGTAGCCACACAACTAACCTAACTGCAATATATAGTGTTATAATTTAACATAATTATACAATTGATTAATAATGGGAAAACAACGTAGCCTCAGTCCAGTCAAGAGACCAAAAATTGTATTACTCCACCAGCAAAAAGTTTCCTTTTCGAACATCAGCAAGCAACTAAAGCGCAGTAAAACGGCTTGCATGCAAGCATGGAAGTTATACTCGGAGACTGGTTAATATAAAGATCGGCAAAGGACTGGCCCCAAGAAAAATGACGGCGCTGTTGGGCCGTCAAATACACCGACTTTCGGAAGGCAACCGAATGCTGGCAGTCATAGACATTTGTAAACAATTATCCAACGAGAATGGTGTTCTTTTTACATCACAAACCGCCCGCATCCGTTTGAGAGAATTTGGACTACATGGATAAATCGCTAGGAAAAAGCCAATAATATCTGAAAGAAATCAACTTAAATGCCTTAATTTTGCAAAAAGCCATGCTCAATGGACTGCCAAAGATCGGTGCAGGGTCCTTTGGAGTGATGAGTCACGCTTCTGTATATTTGGATCAGATGGTAAAACATACGTCAGATGTCGCCCAACCGAGCAATTCCATCTGAAATGCGTGAAAAAGACGACGCAAGCAGGGGGTGTGATGGTGTGGGTGGCATTTAGTAGCTTTGGTGTTGGCCCTCTAGTTAAAGTTAATGGAAAGCAAAATAGTGTAGGTTATAAGAATCTACTAAAGGATAACGTTGTGCCATATTTGACTCACCAAATGCCTCCAGGGGCTATTTATTAGCAGGACAATAGTCCTGTGCACAAAGCCAAAAAGGTTATGGAATTTTTTGATCAGCATAATACTTGTGGAATTATGTTTCCAAAAATGTCCATGCTAAAAAAACCATCTACTCTAAAACAATTATATCAATGAAATATGGCAAAACATTCCCATAGAATTTTGTAATCACTTAGCAAATTCAATGCCGAGGCGTTGTTCAGAGGTTATTAAGAATGAAGGCTACGGCACAAAGTGCTAATATGTATTTCATTTGTCTTAGACTAATTTTGCCAGTAAATTTGAAACGTTTATATTAATCTAGCATTAGAATTCTTCAAGTTGTATAAAAATAGTTATTGTCTGCATCATTCAAAAGAGAAATAAATTCTGCATAAGGTGTAAAAGATAAAAATAATTTGTATGGTGTTAGTAACAAAATATTTTGTAAGAAACAGAACTTTTATCATCGGTCTTAAATTTATTTTCGCCTGTGTATATGTGTGTGTGTGTGTATAAAATATATATGAGTGTGTGTATATTGCAACCATGTGGTTTGAGTTTTGTCTCCCTGCATAGTGCCTTGGACAAATGTCTTCTACTATCACCCTGGAATGATGAAAGCCAAGTGAGTGAATTTATTAAGTGGATAGAAACTGTGTGAAAGCTCATGTATGCACACACACACACAAATAACATGAGTGTGTGTGTGTGTGTGTGTGCATGCATGTGATGGAGGGAAGACTTGAAAGAGACAAATAGCATGTGTTATTGTAAATGAGCATGTGAAATTATAGGGTAGTGTGTGTATGTTTAAAGATGTGAGTGTGTGTGTGTGTGTGTGTTTTCCAGTGTATTATACAGAAGAGATTATTATTAATGGTTATGAAATTTCTAGAATATCTGAATAAGTGGTAGTAGAGGGAGAGTGGGATGGTACAGCCTGTTCCCCTTTTTTTATCAATAAACAGGTAAGGGAAGGATCTGGAACAGTGTATGGGGGTCAAGGTGAGAGAGGAGTGAAATTAAGGAGCAGGCAGATCTCCACCTCCATCTAACAGTGGAGAGATAAGGGGAAGAGAAAGGATTATGTAGAGAAATACATGAGAGAGAGAGAGGAGGGGTTTAACTTATTTATTTATTTAAGATAAGACATAGAAATAAGGGTGTATAGATGTAGGGGTGGTGTAGGTGAGAAGGTGGGTGGAAAGGTTTATTTCATGACCAAATGCACTGATTAACACTGTAAATGCCAGAGGTAGGTTGGTAGGTAAGTCGGTAGAAAGTAACAAGAGCCGACCCTTAATAGGTGTTTACTGAATAGTAGAAAAGCACACCACAAAAACAAAAAATTTAACCACACACACAAAACATGAATATATATATATATATATATATATCTATATATATATATATATATGTGTGTGTGTGTGTGTGTATGTGATTGTATTAATATGTGTGTCTAAATGTTATGTATCTATGCTTGTGTTAGTGTGTGTTAGTATGTGTTAGTATGTGTTAGTATGTGTTAGTATGTGTTAGTATGTGTGTGTGTGTGTGTGTGTGTGTGTGTACATGGTCCAATAGTAGTGGTAGTAGCAATAGCACTTACATGTATGCCTACATATACACATAGGCACTTCTGGGAGAAGAAGAGCCGGTAAAGAAAGAAAGAAACTGAGCAATATGAGGTGTGTGTGTAGGTGGAGGGTGGCCCTCTCAAGCTCCACCCCCCTACTCTCTCTCTCTTTCTCTCTCACACATTAAATCATACATGCACATACACATGCTCACTCACAAAAGACCTAGTTTACTCCCCTAATCTAGGACATCAGTTAAGGCAGTTAAGAGAGAGAGGAGTGGTGGATGAGATGCTATGAATACAGAACTCTTTTCCACACAGCAGGAGGGGTGCAAAGGGGGGAAGAGATAGAAATTTAAGTGTGTAAGTGCATGTTTATAAGCTACTAATGTATGTTTATTATTTTTTGCTTGTGTGTGTGTGTGTGTGGTGTGTGTGTGTGTGTGTGTGTGTGTGTGTGTGCACATACATTTCAATTACACTTACATACCACTTTTTGTAGCATAAACGGAAAGTAATGTGCATATATGTGTGTGTGTGAGTGTGCATTTGTGGGTACATGTATGAAACAATTTTATGGATTGTGTAAGTGTGTATGTGAAATTCTCACATATATGTGTGAATGAAAATCCATTATATGTGTGTGTGTTTGAAGAACTAATGCATATATATACATATATACATATACATGGGGAGAATTCACAAAGACAGGTGGTGTAGACAACAAACAGATGTATAAGTATAATGTTTGGGAAGTGAAAAAGTTTTTAACGTTTCGAGCCTACGCTCTTCCACAGAAAGGAACACAGAAAGCAACAAGGAGAGAAAATAAAAGAATGTGTAGTGGCTAGAGAGAGAGAGAAAGAGATGTCTGAATGTGTGCAGGAGAACTTTTGTGCGAAGGGAGATGCAGTGATTCATTGTCAAATTCATTTCCCAAAGTATATTTCAAGAAATTCTGAATACAAATATATCAACATAAAAAAATACAGAAAACAAATGTATACAGACCCTAAAAACACACAATACAAATATTTGAATATAAAAAAAAAAAACAGAAACTAATATATGCACAAAAAAGAAAAAAATATAGACAAAATAAATTATAAATATATACACATAAAATACTATACAATGTAAATATAGCCGTATAAAATACACATATAATATACACAAAATTCACAATACAAATATAAATATAAAATATACAACAAAAATATTATATGTATAAAATAAATATATACTAAGAGAATATATAAGATTCAAAAACACACATAAAACAAAATCTATTCATATTACAAATACATCATAAGCACTAAAGAAACCATAAATATTAAGACAGAGTGAGAGGAGGGGTTGAGAGAAAGGAGTGACGACAATAATAACAACAACAACAAATATTTTGAAATTATATCAACCAAAGAAATATTTGCAGAGATAATTCAGCCTCTCTCTCTAACCACAAACAACAGAGAGAGAGAGAGAGGGGGAGATAGAGGGAGAGAGAGAGAGAAGTAAGAGTGAGGACAGGAAGAAGGGGAGAAAGAATACAAGAAATGGATAGGGACAGAGATAGGAAGATATGGGTAGTGAGCTATGAGATATGAAGAAAGGATCGGGGGGGGGGGGGGCGCGAGAAAAAGACAGAGATCTACATCAATCAAGCTATTCCAGAAAAAAACTTCAACTGCAAATATCCTCCTTAGTTATTCATTCATTTTGCTACAGAGGCAAAGAAGAATTCCAGAGAATTCCATAGAATCTTGCAGTTGAAAAGAAACCAAACAACTCAATTCAACAAGATTAAGGCTGACTGACCAGCAATGGAGGAGGATTGGAAGGGGAGGAACAGTTGACTACACAACAGCTACTCAATGAGGGGGAGAGAGAGAGAGAGAGAGAGAGAGAGAGAAAGAGAGAGAGAGAGATGAGGGCTAATGGGGAGACAAGAGAATGTTTAATTGAAATAAATCTCCACAGTTTAATTGAAATGTTTTAAAGAAAATTATTATGAAGACAGAATTTAAGTGAATCTTTACACATTCACTAAAATGTGTAAATCTAATTTCATTGGAATTAAACAGTTTTATGTGAAAATGTTAGTAAAATATGTGCGAAAATAGAAATCACTATCATTATTCTATGAGAATGTTGATTAAAGAAAATATTGTTATTATTTATGTTTGATATATATATATATATATATAATATATATATAATATACACACACACATACATATATACATACACATACATATATATATAGTGTAATAAATAAAATATATGCATACATACGTACATATATGTACGTACCTACATCTACATGTATATATACATGCATATATAAATATATATACGTGAGTACAGGACACCACAAATAGACGTAGAACTCAACGAGAAACGAAAACGGAAAAACAAGCATGGAACAAACCATTTTTTTACAACAGAAAAACAGAGTACAAGACAAACTACACAAGGAAAAATCCCCTTCATTAGCTGTCCCTAGTTCAACTCTAGCGTGTTTCGAAGGTAGAATAAGAATAGCCTGGGCAAAGTGTAGGAAGCTTCTTCCCCTACTGGCGACAAAAGGTCTCTCGCTCAGAGTGAAAGGTAGATTGTACGACGCATGTGAGCAAACCGCCATGCTTCACGGCAGTGAAACATGGGCTGTGACTGCGGAGGACATGCGTAGGATGGAAAGAAATGAAGCTAGCATGATCCGCTGGATGTGTAATGTCAGTGTGCACACATGACAGAGTGTAAGCGCCCTGAGAGAAATGTTGGGCATTTGAAGCATCGGATGCAGCGTGCAGGAGAGACAATTGCATTGGTATGGTCATGTACTATGGATGGATGAGGAGAGATGTGCGAAGAAGTGCCACTCCCAAACTGTTGAAGGAATCTGGGGTAGAGGTAGACCCAGGAAGACATGGGACGAGGTAGTCAAGCATGACCTTTGTACGTTAGCCTCACAAGAGGCTATGACGAAAGACCAAGACCTCTGGAGATATGCTGTGACTTCGAAGACCCGACAAATGAAGTGAGTTCATGGCTTGCAGGAGGTGGTCAAGCATGGTCTTTGTGTGTCGAGCTTCACAGAGGCTATGACGAGAGACCAGACCTCTGGAGATATAATGTGACTTCAAAGACCCAACAAATGAAGTGAGTTCATGGCTTGCAGGATGGCCTGCTGCGCTTGAGGAGACCTATTGTGTCAAGTTCATCAACATCAAAATAAAAATCGCATGGCTATTGTAGTTGTGATACCCATGCTGGTGGGGGCCTCACAGAGGAAATGACGAAGACCAAGACACCTGAGATATGCTGTGACTGTGAAGACCCGACAAATGAAGTGAGTTCATGAATCACAGGAGGCCTGCTGTGCTAACCTTAGATCATAGAGTGATCCGCTGTTCTTGAGGAGACCTATTGAGTCAAGTATGTTAACACCAGCATCAAAATAAATATCAAATGGAAATTGTAGTTAAGACACCTGTGCCGGAGACGCGTAAAAAGCACCAACTGATCGTGGTCGTTTGCCAGCCCCCTCTGGTCCCTGTGTCGGTGGCACATAAAAAACACCCACTACACTCACGGAGTGGTTGGCGTTAGGAAGGGCATCCAGCTGTAGAAACACCACCAAACTAGACTGGAGCCTGGTGCTTACCAGACCCTGGTTGAACCATCCAACCCATGCTAGCATGGAAAACGGACGTTAAATGATGATGGTGATGATGACATATATATATACATATATATATATATATATGCATGTGTGTATATATATATACATATATATATATATATGCATGTGTGTATATATATATACATATATATATATATATGCATGTGTGTATATATATATATATATATATATACAGACGTGTCCTGAACTTTGGCATCGAGAGTTACGCAAATGCCAGAACTGGGCGCCACTGCGTGGTGCCTAGGACTCCAAACTTGCCATCAAGATGTAGGACAAGATTCTGTGATAGCCTGGGCTTCCGAGGCCCACAGCTCTTCAATATTCTCCCGAAGAACCTGAGAGACCTGCATGGGGTGGATGCAGATGTCTTTAAAATAAAGCTGGATCTCTTCCTGTCAGGTGTCCCAGATGAACCAACTTCACGGCAGGTGGGGCAGATGAGGGCAGCTGCATCGAACTCTCTCATGCACCAAATGGCAGTTGCTAGAAAGCTTTCGTGAAGTGAAACCAAGTAGCAACACCAAATGGCGGTGCCCCAGCATGGCCACAGCTCATAAGCTGAAACTAGAATCAATCAATCAATCAATCAATCATATGTATATATATATATATATATATATATATATGTATGTGTATATATAGATGTATATATATGTATGTATGTATGTATGTATGTATGATGTATATATATGTTTGTGCGTATATATATATATATACACACACAAAGTTTAAATTAAATTGTTTAACGATTTACCTGTATAAGGTGTTCTATATGTATCTCCTCAGACAATACTCAGTTGCTGTCTCTGTAAGCAAAATTTAGATTTCCATGCTACAACATCCATGGCTTCTTCTTTGAGTTTCAAAGAAGCCATGGATGTTGTAGCATGGAAATCTAGATTTTGCTTACAGAGACAGCAACTGAGTATTGTCTGAGGAGATACATATAGAACACCTTATACAGGTAAATCGTTAAACAATTTAATTTAAACTTTAAATCCTGTATATACGGGGATCTGTATGTATCGAAACATCCGTAGCGATTAAAAAGCTGCCCAACCATACTTACTCTTCCTTTTGACTCTTTTACTTTTTACTTTCATACATGAGGAACACCTAAGACTAGAATTGGTAGCATACCATAAGAATACTACTGGCTATTTGGGAATTCTAAGAGTGGACGAGCTCTATTTGTACTCTTATACGTTCTTAACAGAACATACCTCAACTATATATATATATATATATATATATATATATATATATATATATATATATAGCTTATATATATATATATGGCTTATATATATATATATGGCTTACGGCCATATCACGTTGAAAGCACCGGTTCTTGTCTGATCACCGAAGTTAAGCAACATCGAGCCTAGTTAGAACTTAGATGGGTGACCGCTTGGGAAACATAGGTGCTGTAAGCATTTCCTTTATTACTACACTCGCGGAGTGGTTGGCGTTAGGAAGGGCAACCAGCTGTAGAAACACTGCCAGATCAGACTGGAGCCTGGGGCAGCCCCTGGCTCCCCAGACCCTGGCCGAACCGTCCAACCCGTGCTAGCGCGGAAAACGGACGTTAAACGACGATGATGATGATGATGACAGGCTTCTGTATGTGTTCAGCCTGCCAATATCAGTCAAACCTAAGTTGACTGATACCTTATTAGTGGGATCCAACAGGGTGTTATATGTGATTGCAAAGTAAACATATGTGTCTGTGTGGTAAGAAGTTTGCTTCCCAACCACATGATTCTGGGTTCGGTCCCACTGCATGGCTCCTTGGGGCAAGTGTACTCTATTATAGTCTCAGGCCAACCAAATCCTTGTGAGAGGGTTTAGTAAACAGAAACCCACATATATATATGTGCATGTCTTTGTGTCAGTGTTTCTCCCTCACCACCATTTGAGCCGAACTAGTGTTGGCGTGTTTATGTCCCTGTAACTCAGAAGCTCATCAAACAAAACTGATGTAATAATAAGCACCAGATTTTAAAAAAAAAAGTACTGAGGTCAATTTGTTTCACTAAAATTCCTCAAGACAGTGCCCCAGCATGGCTGTAGTCTAACAACTGAAACAAGTGATAGAAGATACGATACAAATGTTATATAAACATTGTGGTAAGAGTGATCTATGGCTCAAGACCAGAAGAGCTCAGAACAAGAACAATTAAAATAACTGAGAGAGAGAGAGAGTGAGAGAGAGAAGCTGATAGGGAAATGACACCGTAACATGCACCGAAGTTGTTAGCATGAAAATCATCAAGGAAATAAATTCTTTCAAATGCTTCGAAGGCCCTCTAGTGATAGCTTCTTTTTCCTAGGTGACCTCCTAATTTGCAGTGGAAATAAATGTTCTAAGAGTGTAGCCAGAGTGAGAAACGAATAGAAAATGTCTAGAGAACTACTAGCAGGAGAGGCTGTGTGTCAAGTAGCTTGCTTACGAACCACATGGTTCCGGGTTCAGTCCCACTGCGTGGCATCTACGGGCAAGTGTCTTCTACTATAGCTTCAGACCGACCAAAGCCTTGTGAGTGGATTTGGTAGATGGAAACTGAAAGAAGCATGTCGTATATATGTATGTGTGTGTTTGTCCCCCAACATCACTTGACAACCGATGCTGGTGTGTTTACATCCCCGTAACTTAGCGATTCGGCAAAAGAGACCGATAGAATAAGTACTAGGCTTACAAATAATAAGTCCTGGGGTCGATTTGAAACAAGTAAATGACTGAAACAAGTAAAAGGGTAAAGAGTAATGTACCTAAATTAGAAAATATTGAGGCAGAAAGAGGGTGGAACGGTTAGAGGATCAGATAAAATGCTCAGTGAAATTCATTCAATTTTTTTTTTACATTCTGAATTTAAATTATGCCAAAGTCAACTTTGTCTTTCATGCAAAGACTACTCTGTCAAATGTATTGCTTCTTTTTTTCATAGTTTTGGGTTAATCATGCATTATCTTCCCACTTCAAGATTTTGACAATGTGATTATTTATTTTTACATTGACATTGCAGAGTAGGATTGAGAGGCCAGATCTGGTCAGTTTGAATATAAAGCCAGTAGAATATTTTGGCTGGATATGGCAGGTTTAAATGCTGTAGGGCCAATACTATGAGGACAATCTTTTATTTCCTATTTGTTTCAATTATTGGGCTGCAGCCATGCTAGAGCACCACCTGGAACGGGATTTTGTAGATTAATTTGACTAGAGTACTAGTTTCGTTTTTTTAAAGTTTGGTACTTGTTTTATTCGTCACTTTTGCCAAAAATTATAAGGACATAAACAAACCAATACTGGATGCCAGGCAGTGGGAGAGACGGACACAAATAAAAAAACACACACATATAGATACACACACATGAATATATGTCACTCTCTCTCTCTCTCTCTCTCTCTCTACACACACACACTGGGCTGCTTTCATTTTACCAAATCCCACCACAATGCTTTGGTCAGCCTGGGACTATAGAAGAGATGTACCCAGTGTGCCATTCAGTTGGACTGAACTTGAAACTATGTGGTTGGGAAGCGAACTTCTTACCACACAGCTATGACATGTTGGACGAAATGCTTAGCAGCATTTCATCCATTTTTATGTTCTGAGTACAGATTCTGCCATGGTTGACTTTCCATCATGTCAGGGCCAATGGAATAAGTACCGGTTAAGCACTGGGGTAATAGACCACCCACTCCCCCCCAAATTTCAGGCCTTGGAGAAAGGATTACGACAACTACTACTACTGCTACTACTACTGTTACTACTACTAATGCTGCTACTGCTACTACTACTACTACTGCTACGAGTAGATGATATAAACTAAAACTTCTCTCCTCAAATAGCTGGCCTTGTGTCTAAATCACCATCATCATTAATAATACACTATTTTGTAGCTGAAAATAATTTTGGTTTAAATGCGACCTAAAATCCATGGAGAATGTAAACTCTTCTTCATTCTACTGGTTAGGATGACCTAGAAAGGGAGGGAAAGGTGACCCAATAGTCAATATGACCTGACAGTCAGCAGTTTGGGGAAGATGTGAGTGTGCTGGATGTGGGACAAGGCTTTCCTTTCCATTCAAGCATCCAGCTCCCTTCTCTCCCTTCCCTCTCAGTGTACTTCTGCAGGATTGGAAAGATAAAAAAAAAAATGTGATGCGTGGGAGGGAGGAAGTTGAGGATGAGGGGGGGGAAATGGATGGGGGTAGGAGGAAAAGAAGGGTAAGAGAATAAGGAAAGGGAGGAGAGAGAAATATCCTACTTAAATTCACTTACAATAGGAAAGAGTCTTTTTTTTTTTAGAAGGAAAGGATGTAGTTTTGAGTGAATTTGTTTCCCTTCTTTTTTTGAACATCTACTAACAATGTTTCATGAAGAAAAGAAAAGGAGGGAAGTACCACAAAGAAAAAAGTACAGAGAGGAAGATGTATGTTCAGTCATTTATAGTTCTCTGCTATTTTCTCCTTTCAACTACATATATCAAATTAACATGTAATTAACTTTAAAATACCAATAATAATGATTTCTAACATAGCCATGAGATCTCAAATTTTTGGACGGGTGGTGGGGGTAGTCGATTACAATCAACTAAGTGCTTGTCTAGTACATGTAATATGTATTTCATCAACTCTAGAACGATGAAAGCCAGAGTCGGCCTTGCAGGGATTTTAGCACTGAATGTATGAAGTGACGTAATTAAATATAACGAGGAATTTTGTCTGCTTCTCTGCTGATTCTGCCAACCTCAGTAACGATGATTCTTACTACTATAGGCACAAGGCCTGATATTAAGGTGGGGGAAGTTACACTGACCCCCTCCCCCCCCTGCTTAGCTAGTACTTATTTCATTGACCCCAAAGGGATGAAAGCAGAGTCAACCCCAGCAAAATTTGAACTCAGAATGTAAAGTATTTTGTCTAGCATGCTAATGATTCTGCAGTTCACTGCTATGATAATAATAATAATAATAATAATCCATTTTGTAGGCACAAGAGCTGAAAGAGAGAGAGAGAGAGATAGTGTGTGTGTGTGTCTCTCTAAGTTAAATCATTCTTTAAAAGTAAAACTCTGTAATTATTTGAACAATATAAATGAAGCTTAGTGCAGCATTTAAACCATTTTTACTTATGTTTCCAAGTTCATATATGTTTAAAGCTGGCTTTAACTGTACAAATATAGTTTTAACAAAACTGAAAAACAAACTGGAAGAGTGTTTTGAAGAGTGTTATGACTTCTGTCTAAAATTCACTCCAATTAAATATCAATGACCATGCTAACGAATATGTAACACACCCTTCTCATTAAACTTTCTGTGACTATATTTCTGTTAAAATACACTGCCTTTGATCCAGTTTCAAAATCAAGAAAAAGTTTTAATAATTTATGATTTATTAAGTTGGTGTTTAGAGCACAAATTTGCCTGAAATTATAATGAAAGGTTTTGATTTAGACCACTTTAAAACACAAAAAATTTGTACCACAGAGAGAGGAAGTCTCAAGTAGGTTGGTATCAAAGAGGGTTAATGATGTTAATTTAATAGAAAAAAAAAGTACTTTAATTCATAATTAATGACAACAGAAGCAGTATTAACATCAAATGGTAATATTTATCCCCACTTAAAAGTGGATGTTGTGTTAGAATGCAGACTAATGCAGTAATTACCATAAAAGAACCTCTCATATCGACTTGTGTTGCATATAAGCACTCTTACTTATCTCCCACTAGTGCAGGGGTGGGAAAACCCCCGCCCACGGATGCAATTGTGCCTGCAAGCCCATTTTATTTCGTCTACAGGCTGATATACTTGTATGTACAAAATATGATAAATTTTTAATTACACAATTTATACAATATTCATATGCCTATTTGCAACATAGGTGACATTTCCATTATGGCTAAAATGGTTAGACTCGAACAGAAATCGTCCGGTAATTGCCATTTGAATGGAAATTTTGTTTATACTACAAAACACATATTGCTAGGTTTGTACCACCCCCTTGAGAACCAATTACATTAGCTAAAAAATATAGAAAACCTCATAAGCGATATAAACGTCCTAAATTTAGTGGCAGCATTAATTCAAAAGCTTTTTTACTGTAAATCAGATTATACATAGATATCCTTTTACTCTTTTACTTGTTTCAGTCATTTGACTGTGGCCATGCTGGAGCACTGCCTTTAGTCGAGCAAATCGACCCCAGGACTTATTCTTTTTAAGCCTAGTACTTATTCTATCTGTCTCTTTTGCTGAACCGTTAAGTTACAGGGACATAAACACACCACCATCGGTTGTCAAGCAATGTTGGGGAACAAACACACACACACACACACATATAAATGACGTGCTTCTTTCAATTTCGGTCTACCAAATCCACTCACAAGACTTTGGTCAGCCCGAGGCTATAGAAAAGGATACTTGCCCGAGGTGCCACACAGTGGGACTGCACCCGGAACCATGTGGTCGGTAAGCAAACTACTTACCACACAGCCACTCCTACACTTGGCTACTTATCACACAGATATATACAAGATCCACAGAGATTATAAGAGTTAGAACTTGTGATCCAACCACGGACCGTTTTCTTAGTAAATTTTTGCCCTCCACACAAAAAAGTTTCCCCACCCCTGCAGCAGTGATATAAACAAGAAAGCTTAAATGCACCACAAGTTCATAAGAGAAGTTCTCTTATGGTAACTATTGCAATATTCTCATTAACATGTTGAATATCACCCATATAACACATGTGTATTTTCTTTCATTATTATCAATACCAGTCAGTACTGGGAGTCAATGCAATCACTAACCTCTTTACCCATAATTTGCTGGATTACTATTAGCACACTGACATAATTGTTAGAACACTGCATTTTTTTTTTTTGTCTTTTTACATTCTGAGTTCAAATGCTGCCAAAACTGACTCAGCTTGTCATCTTTTTTGGAGGTCAATAAAATAAGGACTAGTTAAACATTGGGGGGGTGGGGGGTGGAGTCAATGTAATCAATTTCCCCTTCCCCTCAAAATTTCTGGCCTTGTGCCGAAATGAGAAAAAATTATCATTATTGATACTTAGAGTCAATGAAGAATCAAGGATTCCTATTTATTTAATGCCCACAAGGGGCTAAACATAGAGAGGACAAACAAGGACATTAAGTCGATTAGATCGACCCCCAGTGCGTAACTGGTACTTATTTAATCGACCCCCCCAAAAGGATGAAAGGCAAAGTCAACCTCGGTGGAATTTGAACTCAGAATGTAATGGCAGACGAAATACTGCTAAGCATTTCGCCTGGTGTGCTAATGTTTCTGCCAGCTTGCCACCTTAAAAGAAGAATCAAGGATTCAATGACCGGGTTTATCATCAAAAAAAGTTGGGTAAGTCCTAAACAAAAGCACAACTAACGCTTTCCTTCTAGCAGATACTGAAAAAAGAAAAAAAAAAAGAACTCTAAAAGCTCAAACAATACACCTAAATTAACTTAGGCCTGAAAGAATCACGGCAATCACCAATATTTGTAACTACTCTTACTAACGCCATTATGGCAAATTCCCAGAAATCCAGTGATATTACAAACACATAATACTTCCACCTCTCCAAATCACAGCATGCATTTAGACCATTACAACCACCATAATATAGGAGACTAGAGGGCTTCAACAACAACAACAAAGTTTTCTACATTTTACCATTGTCAGCAAAGTTTTCAATTTCAATTCCCCGCCTCCAAACCACTTATACAAAATATACTGAGTACCACAAGTCAAATTTCAGTGTCCAAGAACCTTTCCAAAATTTGCTGGTAGCTAAACAGAGTGCTGCAGTAGCATTTTTAGTTCATCTCCGGCAAGCCACAAAGTTGAAAAAATTGAGAACC